>NW_018240627.1:77387-82759 GCF_001263595.1 Phalaenopsis equestris | reverse complement strand
TGGCCCCCTGCGTCAAGCGATCGGCCCAATTCGAGCCAAAATCGCGCGTGACGCACCACATAATATATTTTGCCCCAATTGGAGTCGTTCGACGTGTCAAATGCCGACCGGCCTTCACCTAAGAGAAAGCCATAGCCTAGCAGGATGAAGGCGTGTCAAATGCCGACCGGCCTTCACCTAAGCGAAAACCATAGCCTAGCAGGATGAAGCACGCGTCAAAAGGTATCGGGTAAGTGTCTCGAGCCACTAGACGCTGCGGACGAACCGTAGATCATCTTAAGCTGTGTAAGTGGACACTCTACACTCGTGACATCAAAAATTGATACCAACAGTTGGTCAGTGGGTGCAAAGAGTTGCTTAGGTGGAGGGCTGAGTGGCACATGGGTCCAATTAGAATGAGCCAACTCAGGGAGTTCAAATTTAGAGTTTAAGCATGGGGGTGGCCCTCTATTTTGGTTTTTTTCAGCAATTAGTCCAGCCGCCAAGGCCAAGGTTGGTGGCCAGAGGAGTCAGGTGAGCCAGGAGAGGATTAATGATGCTTAACTTTGAATGGTTAGGGCTGATGGCAAAGATATCTTGGATTTTAGAAAAATGGGAAGAGTTCTCCATAATTGGTCCATGGCTTATGTAGGCTAGGTGTGTCTAGCCTAAACTTTAGGGTCCAAATGCTGGTTGTGGTGGCTATGGTTTGATCAATTTAACTAGATTTGATTACATGCATGGCGTGCGTTCAAAATCATGTCATGGGCTTGAATTTGAGTTTGGGTTTGGCTAAACTTTGAATTTGGCTCAATTTATTGATCTAATTGGCTTGAATAATTTTCTTGAGAAGTTTGGAAAAGGACTCGAGTGATTTTAAATTAATTTAGAAGATCAATTTGGGGGAATTTGAACTTTTGGGTCAATTTTGGGTATTTGGGTTAGACTTAAGTTTGGATTGGGCTAGGGTTTGGATTTGTTTTAATTTATGGTTCAATTTGATCTAAAAGATTGTCATGAAGAATTTTGGATAACAATTGGGTGGAAATTTTGGAGTTAAGAGGCTCAATTTAGGAGGTTTGGGCTTAAGGTGCAAATTTTGGTATTTTGGCTCAAATTTGGGTCGCATGATTGATCAAGCTTATTTGGGGAAGTATAATGAAGAATTTAGGAATCAAATTGGGTGAAATTGATTTGATCATTGGATTCAATTTGGGGAATTTGAGTGTATGGCTAAAATTGGGGATTGGGGATTGTGGACTGAGATTGAAATTAGACTTAAAATTGGGTTAAATTAAGCTTGAATTTAGTTTCAATTGGATTACAAAATGATGAATTTAAGTTTGGAATTGAAATTGGGGGATATTGCAATCATTTTGGTGGAAATTTGAAGTGAATTGGGGAATTTGGGCCCTTAAGGGCAATTTGTGGATTTTGTTCAAAATTGGTTAATTTGATCAAATTGGGCGCAATGGAGAGCTTCAAATTGATTTTGAGGAAATTTGAAGTGATTTTTAAATTTTGGAATTTTTGTGGTATGAAGAGTGTTTTGGTAATTTTGGGTGATTTGGAATGGTTTGGGGTGAAAGAGGGTCAAAATTGGAATTTCATAATGTTGGGATGGATTGAGGATGTTAGTCATAAGGTCACCCTATTTGAGTCATAGGACCAAGGGAACTTTCAATATGGATCCTCCATGTGTTGGTCATAGTCAAATCCTAGCCTAGGGCTAATGGTTTAGGGGACCATCCACATGAGTTTCTAATAAATTAGGGATGAAGCTAGGTATGCTTGGGTTAGCATTTAGGTAGTGAGTGTAGGTGCAAGTGTGTGTGTGCAGGACTGACCAAGACCACACCACCCAGAGTTATCCCTTTTGCCAAACAGTCTTATGGGGACTCATCATGAGCTCCCCCATATTGGTCCCACCTGCTAAGTGCTAGATGTTAGAACCGAAATATGGAACTTCAAGATGAGCAATGAAGAATTTAGAATTTATATTGGTGAGGGTATCATCACTAGGTCTCTAGAAATAGTCTATAGGAAAGGCTAATGGCTAGATTGTAGGTTTCTAAAGAAGAAACTAGACCTCAACCAAAAGTGAGGTTAACAAATGGACCCCTAATAGGTGTGGTGTGTTGGGAAGACACACCGCTCATATTAGAATTGACCAATGGGATCAACAAACCAAAACAACTTTCTAAGCAGATAGGCTCGGAGCAGAAGAGAGAGAAAATGTGAAAAAGTTTTCCGTTGGGGAGTACACAAGGACTCCCGCTATGGAATGGTCGGTATACCTTCAAAATATCAATTTCAAGAGTGAATTTGAAATTTACAGAGTGATTTGTGCTTGCTAACCCAAATGAAAGGCTACACAATGGATTTATGGAGATAGCCACTAGAGAAACTAGTGGCTGCAAAGAAGTCTCGATTCAATTTTGAATTTTGATCTTTTACTTTAATTTTATTTTTGACTAAGATTTAGTGAAAATTAATTTGGACAAAGGAAATATGTGAAGTGATGACCAATATGGAATGTACAAGGACTCACATCTAATTCGAAAGGTACCAAAAAGTAGATAGAATTTAGGTACTGATCCCGAGATGGGAACTGAAAATTAGGTACCATCCCTAGAAAGAGAATCAAAATTTTGGTATCGATCTCAAAAAGAAGGGAATCAAAATTTAGGTATTGATCCCAGGATGAGAATTGAAACTTAGGTACCAACCCTAGAATGAGAATCGAAATTTAGGTACCAATCTTAAAAAGAAGGGAATTAGAATTTATGTACTGATCTAGGATGGGAATTGAAATTTAGGTACCAATCCTAGAATGAGAATCAAAATTTTGGTAACAATCTAAAAAATAAGGGAATCATAGTTAAGGTACTGATCCTAGGATGGGAATTGGAATTTAGGTACCATCCCTAGAGTAAGAATCCAAATTTAGGTGCCGATCTCAATAAGAAGGGAATAAGAATTTAGGTACTGATCACATGATGGGAATTAGAATTTAGGTAACAACCCCGGAGTGAGAATTTAAATTTTGGTACCAAACTCAAAAAGAAGGGAATCATAATTTAGATATTGATCCTAGGATGGGAATTGGAATTTAGGTACCAACCCTAGAATGAGAATAAGAATTTAGGTACCGATCTTAAAAAAAGGGAATCAAAATTGAGGCACTAATCCCACAATGAGAATTAGAATTTAGGTACCAACCCCATAATGAGAATCAGAATTTAGGCACCGATGCAAAAAAAAAGGGAATCAATATTTAGGTACTGATCCCAGGATGGGAGTTAGAATTTAGGTACCAACCCGAGAATAAAAATCACAATTTAGGTACCGATCTCAAAAAGAAGGGAATCAAAATTTAGGTAATGATCTCAGGATGGGAATTGGAATTTAGGTACCTACCCCAGAATGAGAACCAAAATTTAGGTACAAATCTAAAAAAGAAGGGAATCAGAATTTAGGTATGATCCAAGGATGGGAATTAGAATTTAGGTACCAACATCAGAATGAGAATCAAAATTTAGGTGCCGATCTAAAAAAGAAGGGAATCATAATTTAGGTACTGATCCCAATATGGGAATTGGAATATAGGTACCAAGCCTAGAATGAGAATTAGAATTTAGGTACCTATCTTAGAAAGAGTAGTGAATAAGAAGCCTTGAGTTAATCAAAGAGCTCATTCCCTCAACCTCTAGAATTTGATTTGAAGATTGTGATAAGAGGGGGCTCCTAAAGCAATGCGGAATCATATCTAACATCCTCAACATTTAGAATTTCATTTGAAAGATTGTGATGGGAGGAACTACTAAAACAATGCAGAATCAGATGTAACATCCTCAACCTCTAGAATTTGATTTGAAATATTGTGATACGAGGGACTCCTAAAGCAATGTGGTGTCAAATATAACATCCTCAACCTCTAAAATTTGAATTGAAAGATCGTGATAGGAGGGGCTCCTAAAGTAATGTGATGTCAGATGTAGCATCCTCAACCTCTAGAATTTGATTTGAAAGATTGCGATAGGAGGGGGCTCCTAAAAAAAGTGGAATCAGATGTAAAATCCTCAACCTTTAGAATTTGATTTGAAATATTGTGATAGGAGGAGCTTCTAATGCAATGTAGAATCTGATGTAACATCCTCAACCTCTAGAATTTAATGTTTTGAATTCGTGGAAAATTTGTGGAACTTGTGAAGATTGACATTGGTGAGGAAAGATTTACGGGATTTTGTGAGAAGTGTGAAACTTCATGGGAATGTGAAGAAATTTGTGTAGATGGTGAAACTCGTGCTACAGAAGTGTAAAGTGTGGAACCTCAAAGTCGAGAAGAACTGACCTATTTTTGATATTATTTTATTTTCTTGTTGTCTTTATCATATTTTTATTATCATGGTATCTTTTCAAATTTAATTTTCACAGATTAAATTTTCAATTTTGAATTTTAATTTTAGTATTAGGCTTTCTTTGTATCATTCCTTGTTTGTTATAATTTTGGACCAACGTATGGTCGTGTGGCTTTTCATCAATTACGCAGAAAGGTAATTCAACAGTCATGCTAAAATATTGAAAGAAATTGATTAATTCTGCTTCAAATATGTAGTGCAACTGATCATGTTGGAGCTGTCAAAAAGGCAGCATGATGAGTACATTTGAAACATTATATTATATCTGCTGCTCTGATGTTATAAAAAAAAGTGACGACTAACTATCTGTCTATCTATTTGTTTATTTGTTTGTGTGTCTCGTGGGGTGAGCTGGTGATTGATCCCCGATAAGTACTTATATGCAACAGTATAACAATAATTCTGAATTTATTTTTCACTTATACTTCCTTATTTTGCAACAAAACCAAAAACTTGATCCTGAAGGAAAATAAGAATTTAAATTTTAATTTATATTGAGATATTACGTAAGTATACACATCATTATCAAGTTATATAGGACATTTTGATTAATACCTGAATATCAAACCCACAGAGAAGATATGCAATATGCACTTTTTGGAAAACTTTCTTTTTTAAAAAAACAATTATTGAAACTAAATAAGTTTTCACAGTAATGAAAGTTTAAATATTTTTGGTAATTTTATTATTTTGACAAAAATAGTACAAACTTAAAAAGATAACTTGAGTTTTTGTAGAAGAAAAGCATTAAATAAGAAAATATCTTTCTCCTTATCATGAATCAATAATAAGTATAGGAATTCTATTTTGGAAGTATGCATATTTTGTTGTGCCAAATAGAAGCAATAATATTCTTTACCCTTACTAAAGATGCTATAAAGATCACTGGCTAATTTAAAGTTTGAATAGTTATGAAGACTAGCTAGGCAGGGAAGATACTAGCTCTCACTCTAGAGTTCCCTCGATTCCCTC
>NW_018240627.1:76097-76983 GCF_001263595.1 Phalaenopsis equestris | reverse complement strand
TCAAGGGAGAAAATAAAACCACACTTTAGTTTAAAAGTAGAAATCATTGTCTAACTAACAAAAAGTCTCAATTAAAACTAAAAGTAATCTCAAACAAAAGATAAAAACTTATCTCAAGTCCTCCACCAAACTCTTGAAGTTCCTTTGAATCTCATTACAACACTCTCAATATAAAACTAAAATAAAAATGATAAATATGTGGTGCCTGAAAATCTCTTCAACTAACTCCCCAATTTTAGAACTTTCAAAACTTTCCCAGTACTTTCAGGATCCCTTTCAAAGTCCCAATCTTCCTTCTTTTATAATTCTCCAAAAGGTGCCTTGGTATCTCTTCAAAATGTGTCTTGAACTATTTAGTCCAACTTTGATTCTTTTTCACTCCATTAAGCATTTCTCACCTTTTTACCTATACCTGAAAGAAAAACACAAAAATACCTTTCATTAAAGCGCAATATCTCAAAAATAGGTATAAAAATGTGTCTAAAAACACTATATATTTTAAGCGTATAAAAATTCTCTAAACTTAAAATGTTACTTGTCCTCAAGTGACACTTCAATCTTTAAAAACTAAATATGTATGATATGTATATGAGTTTCTTTAGGAGTTACTAAAATTTAGATTTAGAAATATAGTAGTCCAATTTAAAAAAAATATTCAGTAAATGAGACCAACTTAAAGTTTAGAAATTTCTAATGTTAAGAAAGATGAAAATATGAGTTCCTATCTAATTCAGTAATATTGTAAGTCTTCCAAATTTAGAATTTAGTTCTTTTATTATCTAAACTTAAAAAATTTTATTAAGAATAATTTTACTTGTTACATTATATCTATAAGCTTAAGATTTTCTCAAGTCTTATACTTTAAAAAGATCAAATGTAGAACCAA
>NW_018240627.1:62769-75638 GCF_001263595.1 Phalaenopsis equestris | reverse complement strand
CAGATTAAACAGTTTAGCATCAAATATATATATATATAAGGAGGAATGAAAATAAGAATAACATGCTTACAGCAATTTTTATACCCTAATGATACAAGTATAAAACTAAAAACAGGAGTAAAATTAATTTTGATCAAATTGTCTAATATTTTCATTTCAATTTAACATGTAGATATTTAATAGACTTATAAACAATGGGTAAAAACATAAAAGCAAGCTAACACACTAACTTGACTTCACAATCTCAACATAAAAACAAGCTCACAAACATGATAAAAGAAAAATACAGGATAGCAGTTTCCTAAGTTTCAAATTGAAGACTTAAGTTAGCAAGATTTTCAACTTAACAACAGACATAGAATTAAGTTAAGTTCTAAACTAACTAAATCACAAAACTCACAATAGTTACTACCCTAAATTTTTAAAACAAACTACTAACTAACACAAACATTACAATACAATTAAAAATAAAAGTCTCACACATCACAATATTTAAACAAGTACACAAGCATACATGTCTCAAGTTCAAAACATGAAAACACATCACGTCACAATTCTCACTTAAACATAAAAGACCAAACCACATCACATAGTTCAAACCATCACACAGATGTAAATGTAGCAAACCCGAACCACATAGTTCATATCATATTACAATCATAAAATAAATCTCTCAGTTCTACTCTCATCCTCTGAATCACTGCTATCCCAATTTTTTGCAGGCTCATAATTTAGGTATCTAGGATATGGAGGAAATTACACTCCTTTATTAACCCTAATGAGGCTCTCCAAAGATGAGTGAAATTTCTCTTCATAATCACTTTTTCTCCAATTATACTTATCAGTATAATTTGCAAAATGCTCTAAATTTTGTACGCTATCAGCGGTAAAGTTAATATTATCCATCATCCTCTACAATAATTGATATTAGGTCTTAGTAGACTCACCTCTAGATGTAGAAGCACGTGAGGTAGATGGTCTAGATGAAGAAGCAGCAGAGGTAGAAGAAGCAGACGTCTCCATTCCATAACTCCTAGAAAATCCTCCTCTCGAACCAAAAATAGAATGCTCAGAATACGTCTTCACATTCAACTTAGTGATGGGCATAAGATGTAACAATACTTCCTCCCAGCTATCATATTTAACTCCAGCCTGTTCACGTAAAGAAAAGATCAAGGAAGCAAATCCCAGACCCGCAGTAGTAAAGGCAGTGGCAAAACTTTGTGGCAAAATTGATGATAGTTTGATAAATCAAAGCTCCTATGTTGATGAGCTTTCATTCCTGGATACAATAATTTAACTTCGTTCTCTCTGATCACTTCACTTAGATGGTTTGTTTGTAGAAGATGAGCAGAAATAAAATAATATCAGGACTTTGAAGGTGCACATAACTTTGAAGTTGGGAAGTTGACTCTCCTCTCATTAGTGATCTTCCAAAGCCCTCTCCCAATAGTTAAGTAAGAAATAATCTTATCTAGCTCTGCTTCAGTTGGACTATAATTTGCATAAAAACATAACGTATCACGCGGCAGATGATAAAACAAGTTGATTACCTCTGGTGAAAAAGGTACCAACTTCTCTCAAACCATGACTATATTGTCTTCAACTTCAAGAAGGTTTACATAGAACTCCCTAACAACAGAAATAACCGCCACAATAGAGAAACAACAGAATCATTCCCACTACCAGCTAATGATCAAATCCTCTATGTCTCCACCTAGATTCCTAAAACACCGCTCCTGAATCTGTTTCCGTGATTGCAACGCATCACTGTACTGATCCTGAGCCTTCGAACTAACAAATTTACTGGAATCTAAAGGGCTCTTTCCTTTTCTCCTCTTCATTCTTGGTTCCATTCTAAAAATTTTATAAATTCCAAAAATAACTTCAAAAATCAAGTCAAAATTACTAAACTAAACTTCCAAAGTATAATCTACACTTCCCATGCAATTTCCATAGATTTTTTTTCTCATTTTTCACAATGAATATTGAATTTTTGAATTTCTCCAAATGTGCTCAAAATACATAGTGAAAATCCAAAATTTTTGCATAGAAGTAAAGCTCTTACCTCAAGAAACTTGGATATAGCAAATTTCACTTGATTCCACCAAAAAATCTTCACTTTAGATGTGTCCTAGCCTTCCAAAATTGCAATTTTGAGAGGTTGAAGGAGATGAGAGGCGTAAAAATGGTGATTTTTGGGCCAAAATTTCACTTTTAACCATTCGCGAACTGGTTTTCGTGAACTGGCCCTTAAGTGTGGGTAAGTGGTGCTTAGGCGCCTGCCTTTCGGGTTGACTCGTGCTTAAGTGCAATATGTGGCGCTTAGGCGCCAGTGCACAATTTTAAAAATTTTTAAATTAAAGTAAAATACACTATTTTCCTAAGTAAAGCACCCTTAAATGGTCTCACAGCACTTAAATGACTATTTTCAACTTTCTATAACTCCCTTTTCTCTCAAAATTCTCTATAATAGCTATTTCAATTCGAGGCTAAAAATAACATAAATTTTCAAACAAAAAAACTTATATTAATTCACAAACAAGTACAAATACCTTTAAACACTTAATTCTCACTCCAAATAGTCTTGGATGAGAAAATTTTTCTAAATACAAATATACAACAATCATTAAACATAAAGAAGTCATAAGTACTAAAAACAAGGCTTAAACACTAAACCACTTGAAAACAACAACGTATAACACACAAATTCTAACACTAAACTTAATTCCATTATTCATTCGAAGGAACAAATTCCTGTCTTTCATTAGTCTCTCCAAGAATATAGAGTTGATAAAACGGATGGTGGTGACGAGCTCTGATACTATCTTTAATCCACTTCTGCTTTATGAACATCGCCTTATTCACTTCCTTTATATAACTTTTGTGGCTAAATTGCATCTTCAATTGATATCTAATATGCTCTAGATGTGCATGAAACTCAAGTACTTTGGTCTCCAACAAAGCCATAATATTCTCCATTTTGTTGATTTTCTCTGATACCCCTTCATTAATAACGGCTAATAAACTGTTATACATTTCTTGTGCACTTTGATTAATGAGCCTCTTCCCCATGGTTTCTTCCTTCTTCTTCAAATCCTTCTCTCATGAAGAAGTTTTATCTAAATCTAACTTTCTCTTAAACTTTTAGGGCTAGAAATGATCTTAGGTGAAATTCCTTCACAAAACCCTTCTATTTATAGGCCTAAACTCTTCCAAGAACTCCTAGACACGTTTAGAAACTTATTGGCACATTTTTACAAACCAATTGGCAGTTAAACCTTCTAGAATCTGAATTATTCACATGATTTTTTTTAACTCCCGCGCTTAAGCGCCGAATATTGGCACTTAAGCGCCAGTGCTCAATTTTGCACCAGTCAACTTAACATCTAAATTCTCATTTTAGCATGTCTAAATCACTAAATAAAGTCTTAAAATCTATACTAACACATAATAGTTTAAAAAGTACAACCCCAACCCAAATTTTTTTAATCACACACAAAACAATAATCAAAATAAAAACACTGATAACTATGAGCTTCCTCCCACAAAGCGGTTGGTTTTACGTCGTCCGCCCAACGTAACGAGTGCTTATTCTGGTTGACTCAACATCATTATATTCTGGTTTTAGTCTATGTCCATTAACTTTAAATATGTTCTCAGACTTAGGATTTTTAGTATCTACAACTCTATAAGGTTAAACTTTTATCACAACAAATGGGCCCATCCAACTGGGCTAAAGTTTGCCTGGAAATAATCTTAACCTTGCATTATATAGTAGAACTTGTTGTCCTGGCTGAAAATTTTTAGTAAGAATCCTTTGATCATACCACATCTTCATCTTTTCTTTACTTATCTCTTGAAGCTCGTTGTGGGCGTACTTTTTGACGAAAAAAAACAAGCTCATTTAATTGCAATAACCATTTCTCACCAGCATCTTTTAAATTATAATTTAACTCTTTAATCGCCCAATATGCTTTATGCTCAAGTTTAATTGGTAAGTGACAAGCTTTCCCAATTGTTAGCATATATGGGGACATTCCTTTAGGAGTTTTGTATGCAGTCCTATAAGCCCACAAAACATAGTCAAGTTTGACTGACCAATCCATTTTTGTTGGATTCATAGATTTTTCCATAAATCTTTTAATTTCTCGATTGGATAATTCAGCTAAACCACTTGTCTAAGGATGGTAAGCAGTAGAAATCCTATGATTTATATGATATTTCTTAAATAACTTTTCCATTATGGTATTTCTGAAATGACCTCCCCCATCAGTAATGATAACTCTCGGCATCCCAAATCTACAAAATATGTTCATTTTCAAAAAATTTGCAAAACTTTGAGCAACACTTTGAGGTAAAGCAACAACTTCTATCCATTTGGATACATAGTCCACTGCTAACAGAATATATAAATTTTTGAAAGAGACATCTGTATTACCCATCAAAATTGTTAGTTCACTGCTCCGCTTCGTTATTAGTGGACGACTCTGAAAGGTGATAGGATTATCTCATCATTCCGCGGTCTGGTGTCACGAACACTAAGCCAATTCCCGCCTTTCCAGGTATCACTTTATGTGAACCTTGGACTCTTGTAGCTGATGCAGCTCTGTTAAAATACATTTCCTAACGTTGCTCATTGGGAGATTCTACATTCAACACTTGCTCATCTGGTAGATTGTCACTGAGAGGGGACCTGGCTGGAAGTGGGTGTGCTGCTAGGAAGTCTGCTAGTATATGCCCTTTGATAGCACGAAGAGGCACAAAAGTTATATCAAATTGCAACAATATCATCGACCACCTAGCCAATCTGCAAGTTAGTGTTGGTCGAGTCATTAGGTATTGCAAAGGCTTAACTCATGAAATTAATCTGACCTTATGTAAAAGCATGTAATGTCTTAGCTTATGAGCTGCAAAGATTAAAGCTAGACAATGATTTTCAATTGGAGGATAGTTTACTTCTGTTGGACGTCTGCTTAAATAATAAAGAGCATTTTCTTTACCCTCATCATTAACTTGTGCTAGCAAGGCTCCGAGGGAGTCGTCTAACTCCGCGGTATAAAGTATTAAAGGTCGACCTGGGATAGAGGCCGCTAAAACTAGAGGTGTCATTATATATTGTTTGGTATTCTGAAATGGATGTTGACAAGTTTTGTCCCAAATGAATTTGGCATCTTTCCTGATCAACGCAAAAAAAATGTTGACACCTTCCCGATAAATTAACTATAAACTGTCTTAGATATTCCAACTTTCCTTGTAGGGATCATAGTTGTTTTAAAGTTTTTGGATATGGCATTTATATGATAGCTTTTATCTTTTCTGGATCAATCTGAATTTTTCGGTGACGGACAATAAATCCTAGAAATTTCTCTGAGGTAACGTCGAAAGCGCACTTTAAAGGATTCATCTAAAGATTATATTGTCGTAACTGATTAAATACAATCCTTAAATCATACAAATGATCATTCTTGTCTTCACTTTTAATAACTAGGCCATCCACATAACATTCTACTTGTTTATGGATGAGATCATCAAATATCTTTGTCATCGCTCTCTAGTATGTTACTCTTGAGTTCTTCAAACCAAAAGGCATCACTATGTAGCAGAAGATTTTGATTGGTGTTTTAAAAGCTGTTAATGAAGCATCCTCGGGTGCCATCTTTATCTAATTATACCCAGAGGAGCCATCCATGAAGGAGAAGATTTCATGAGATGAGGCGATGTCCACCATTAACTCCAATATTGGTAGGGGAAATTCATCTTTTGGACATGCGTTATTCAAATCCTTGAAATCAACATAGACTCAAATCTGTCCGTTCTTTTTCTTAACTGGAACAACATTTGCTAACCATGTGGGGTACTGTTCTTCCCTCACAAAGTTAGTGTCTATTAACTTCTTAACTTCTGTAACAACTTGTTCTTCAATTTTCATCCTCATTCTATGAGGTTCTTGCTTTATAGGGGGGAAACTTGAATCAACCCCGAGTCTGTGACCTGCGATTTATGGTGCTAAACCCAACATCTCTTCATAACTCCAAGCGAAGCACTCTTTGATTTCTTAGAGTAATTTAATCAAGTCCTTAGACTCCTTTTCATCAAGCAAGGAACTAATGAAGTTATTTCTAGGCTCTTCCTCTGTTCCCAAGTTAATTTCCCTTAATTCATCGATAGTAGACTTAATCTCTTCCTCAAACTCAAGGGGAGCATCTTCTATCGGTGGCTCTTCAAAATCTTCATTAACATCCATACATTGCTCCGTAGTAATAACCATGTAAAATTCTGTATCATCAAATTATCCTATTGTTCCAAACCCAAGACCGCTCTTTGAATTAAAATTACAGGCCTTGGTATTCCATAACTTTTCAAAGAGTTTCAATTTATTTTTTGGCATATGGTTCGACAATGAACCATGCTAAATTAACTTCGTAACATAAGCAGAACAGTAATCAAAAGGTAATTCCATTAATTCATTAAAATTTTCTTCAAAGAGTACATCAATATCTAGAGAAGAAGAAGTAGTAGTAGTAGCAGAGTAAAACTTGATGGGCTTCATGCCTTCAGTATGTACTTCCTTAACCCCTAAGCTCTCAACCTTATTGAATTTGATTAGAGTTAAGGTCATGGCATGTACATAGTTGTTCATTCGATCGTACATCATTTAGTATGCATCCTTTTATTCCTCTTTAACTTGAACATTAAATTGAGCTTCTTCTTGTTAATAATTATCATCTTTATTTGAAACTCTTCATCATTTGAGCTGGTTTACAAGTCGACTTTAATGGATGGATTGTCTAGTTCGAACAACCCATTGATTCTTAT
This sequence comes from Phalaenopsis equestris, assembly GCF_001263595.1. NCBI lineage: Eukaryota > Viridiplantae > Streptophyta > Magnoliopsida > Asparagales > Orchidaceae > Phalaenopsis > Phalaenopsis equestris. The sequence continues at coordinate 68,819 of NW_018240627.1, read as the reverse complement.
TTGTCCATGTCCCCAGCTTTGATCTTGGATATGTAGACTAAAAGAATCATCCTCCTCATGTGGAGTGGGAGAAGTAATGGATTTTTGAATTAGAGTAGACTGAACCCTCGCTCGTGTCTTCTTCTTTGCAGTGTTGTCTTTGTCAACTATAACATCTCTGGAACAGACGGTCTTCCTTGGAGGTGCATAATAGGCAGCATCTTTATGTGTCCCTACTTCGTGAATTGAGAATGGTCAAAGATCTCCTTTAATACATTGTTCTCGTCCTTTTTTGTAGTACTTGGTACACTGATGTAGGGATGCCGACACCATATTATACTCATGAATCCAAGGATGTCCAAGTAAAACATTGAATGAAGTTTTTGAATCGATGATATGGAACATTGCAGTGGTTACCAAATCTCCGGCTTTAAACATCCAAGTAATAGATCCTAGAGCTCTTTGTCATTTCTGGTTGAATCACCTTAATATCATTTTATCATTATTGAGTTTTTGTGCATCAATATCTTGATAAGCTAAAGTTCAGAGATTCATTATATTCAATGAAGCTCCTGGGTCTACTAAAACCTTAGAAAGAACAACTTTTCCAATATTGACTGAAATGTAGAGTGGTCTGTTGTGGCTTGCTGTTCCAAGTAAAAGTACTTCATTCAAAAAGGTGACTTCAGGTTGATCTTGTAATGAACAGGCTGCCTCAGGGGATGTACTAGTCAACTGGGCTAAGCAAATTTTAGGGTCGAGTAGGGCCTCGATGAGTGACTGTCTCATATCCTTCGATAGGATTAACGAATAAAAAATACTTAGCTTCACGAGTAGTTTCCTTAGGTGAGCGAGTACATTATATTCCACTTTATTGAATTCTATAACTTGGCCTTGAAGAGATGTATTCTCCATAAGTGGAGGTGGTTCCTCTCGAGTGATTGTTTGTTTCTCTTTCTCCATTGGGGTCACTTGTGGAGGCAACACTTTACCACTCTTCAAGTTTACCTCTGTAATTTCTTCCATTTCTTGTGTTGACTCGGTGGAAGTTTCTCTTAACATCATAGTTGAATCCTCTACACTAACTCTGAATCTGAAGTTTTGAAACTAACTGCAATAGGTGTTCCTTTGAACTCGAGGGCTGGCTCCTCACTCAACGAATTATCATAATCAGAATCTCCTTCACTTCCACTATCTCGATCGTCATTAGGGTGGATTGTACAATTTGAGGAATGTTTTGAGGATCAAAACTGCGAATAATCTAGTTATTGATATTGACATTCTCAAAAGAAAGAGTCAAAATGTAACCAAAATTAAAACCATTATCATTATAATATCCCGACGGGTTAAAAAGATGATCATACAGAGTAATAGGCTTAAGGATTTTCTTTCCCAAGTCACTGAACACTACCCTATCAAAATCAGCCCCTATCCTATGCTTCGCGCTATCAGTCCCGTTCTTTTCCTTATCTTTGTTGATCTTCTCACATACGGGCTTTTTCGGTGCCTTCTCAGGTGTAACCTGAATGAACGGTTGACCCTGAGTGGAAACCTGAGTAGGTGGTTGATCTTTGGCGGCAACTTGAGCTGGAGCAATCTGAACCTTGTTTAAAATCTTCTTGGGTGACTTATTCTAAGCTTTGTTCCAACTTTCACCTTTGGTACAACAATAGACCGATTCGACTGTGATCACATTTATAGAACCTATGAAAGATTCACGTAAATATTCCTTTGGGAGGGTTATAGTTCCGTCTCGGTAACTCCTCTCGAGCCAATCCTTAAAAGTGACACAGTTCTCGATTGTATGACCCAACATTCTGTGGTAAGGATAATAGTTTGGACAATCTGTTCTGCCAGCTTCTTCCAGCCTCTTAGCTTTTGGAAGCTTGAACTCAGCCTTCTTTAATAGTTCCTGAAAATCTTGGGCACTGCCTCATTTTTGAAAGAGTAGACTTTGTTCAAGAGCTCTGTTAGAGTCGTTTTATTGTAGATTATGTGTTGATTTGAAGATTTTCCTTGCTGAACAAACTGTGGCACATACTGTCGATCCTAAGGCAGACAATATTGAGGCACTTACTGTTGATTGGGTTGAGGATATTGAGGTGAATGCTGACTAACTTGCTGGATGAATGGCTAAGTAAACTGGGGACCTGATTGTTGTTGTTGATAGGAACGTCAAAGATGGTCATCCCTATTCATCGGCTACTTTCCTTTATCAACTGCACATACAATCCTAACTCTCTTGTCATAAGCCTTTGCTGGTCTGGTCCTATCTGCTTTACCTTCATTCGAGTTCTTAAGCTCCTCCTGACGCTTTGCAGCCTTGGTGAGGAGCTTCTCGAAGGACTTAATGGTAAGTCCCTTAAGCATGAAATCAATCTTTCCATGGATATTCTCAAGTACTATTTCAATTGTATATTTTTCATCAATCTGTGGCTTGCATTTTATGCTTAGGTTTCTCCACCTTAAGAGATAATCCACCAGTGTCTCATTGGGTTTCTGCTCCTCCCTAATGATATCTCTTATAGTCACGTAGTACTTTGTCCCCATGAATGTCTGCACGAACAGACTTTCTAACTCAGTAAATATTTTTACTAATATGTTAAGAAGATCAGTGTACCACTCGAAGGCTATCCCCGATAAGCTGCTAACAAATAGTCTGAAGAGAAAAGGTCGTTCCCATTTACGTTGCAACAATTGGCTTTGAAGTGTGTTATATGCTGCCTCGGGTTTCCTGTTCCATCAAAAGCTTTGAAGGTAGGAGGCACAAATCCCTTAGGATATGAAATAAAATCAAACTCCTCTGTGTAGGGCCTGCCCTTTGGAACTAATGATCCTCCATTGGATTAGGCTATGGCCTTTCTAACCTGCTGGTCCACATACTGCTTCATGTCCTTTTCAGATACCGAGCTCTGAACAGAGTTTTTTTTGGGCTCATCCTCTTTATTGGTAGAGGTGGCATCCCTTCTGTCATCCTTGATATGCACTATTTCTGGTGGATGCACCTCCACAATTGCCGGAGTTAGAGACCGTGCAGACATCACAACGATTGGAGCAAGCACCACTTCCATTCTTTTCTCCAATCTAATTATATGCTCATCCCGACTCTGAACTGCTCTATTAGAGTTTGTCTCGATATCCTCTTCATTAGAAGGTTGCATTTCTTGTGAGGCTACTTGGGCTCTTGTGTCAACCATATTAATTTTCATGAATTCTTCATCAGAATCCGTATCGGCATTACTGATTCCTTGCTCTTTAGCAAGCTAGCTCAAGTCAGTTCGTAACTTGTCCAATTAAGCCTTGATTGAGTTCTCTTCAGCTGCATTGATATCCGACGGAGTTTGTTGCACTGCAATTGTTTTTCCTCTATCTTTACAGTTGGGGAAAATATAGTAGCATTAGTCGAGCTATTGGACTTGTCCTTCTCTCTTGCAGAACGGTCCTCCATGCTTACCTAACAAACCAGTCTGGAGACTTTGGAAATCCAAACCTTCTTCCTTAGAGATGTATGGGGACAGAGTGTCCTGTTGACATCATCAGAATCGTGGGAAGAGGTATGTTCCTCATCGTGGAATCTAGACCTTGTAATAGAAGCTTTCTTATCGTAAGTATCTATAAAGGACTTCTTTTGTACTACGATAGGCTGAATTATAGGACCTAACCAAGATTTGACCGGTATTCTGCTCTTAAGTGGTTTAGTAGTGGTAACATGAACTGAAACCGTGTCAATTTGATGTCCTAAACAGAGTTTAGCATATACACGAGACACAGATGTCTTTCGAAATTCCTGAAATCTCTCCGGGTGTCTCAGAATTTCAGCTTTCATTTTTTATGAGATTAGAGATCCCATCCTCTTCACTAATTCAGCCACACTACAACGTTCTTCCTTTGCTAGATTTTTGAATACCAATCGGACTTGAGATAGGGGCATGTTCTCTCTCTTATCCTACTCTGTCTATGAAGTAGTGGCACTACTGCGGCAATTCTATAGGGTCTTTCTTCAGCAAGAGCAGCAAAAAGTGGGTGAAATCTACTTTCTTGAAGAAGGGGAGAGGTTTGAAACACTTCCACCTCTTCTGGCTGGAGAGATCTGTCATTAGAGATAAAATTTACAGCTTCATCTTTAGCTACCTTACAAAGTTTTCTCGATCTATTCCTTCTTTGAGACCGTGTTTGAGGTATGGATCGTGAACTAGTTCCAACCTCAAACACAGACGAAGCAACAAAAATTATAGGCCCCTCTCTTCCCCTTATCAATAAAAACAGCAGACACAACAATACTGAGCCCAGTAGTGAATGTGGTAAGTGTCTTAACAGACGACAGAACTACTGGTTGAACAGACACGAGAGCCTTTGTGAACTTCATCCTCTTGATGGGAGGGAAATAGTGCTAGGAGCTCAGATCAAATTGAATTGTGGGCTTAACCACCTCAGAAGAAGTTGTCTTAATGACAACACGTGGAACATTCTCCAGAACAGCTCAACTCCATCAAATCCAGACCAAAATTTGATCATGGATTCCTGGCTGAGAGTAGCCTCGTCATAGGATGATTTTTTTGCAAAGCTAAACAACAACTTCGGAGTCAACATTGTCACTGTCAATTGAAGATTGGAATGTCAGAAACTAGAAACAGACTAATACTTTGCTAAAAGTGGTAAGGAATGTTTGTTTACTGGGCAAAATTTATTATTAAAGTGAATTAAAGTTTATTTCAAACTGTAATTAGTGTATAAAAAAATGAATTGGCAAAATAAGTGCGAAGAATTGGGTTTAATCTGACAAAAATCAGAATAACCCTAAAGTGATGAGATGTAGTGTAATATTTGGACCCAATCCGAAATTGAAGATATAAAATACGTTTTGGTGAATATGATTTACCACCACAACTATTGGGGGTCCAACCCCACAAAAAAAATTGAAAACCCAAAGCATTCCTGGACTATTTGTTTAAGATGTTTAAACAAAAAGTCCAGGAATCCAAAAGAGTTAGTTGTACTCATCCAAGAAAGAAATGGACTAAGTAAACCAATAGAAAAGAAGGGTAATATGGTCCGAGAGGGAAACATACACATTACCAATGTATGAAAATCATTATTCATGATTAATATGGAGAGAAGAACTAGTCCCCAGCGGAGTCACCAGAATCTGTCGGCCGCCATACTGCTGGGTGCACTTTAATTTAGCGTAATCTAGTGTTTAGAAAATAGGTATTTTAGTTTGAAGAAAATGGGTCAAACTGATCCCATTGATTCATACAGTTTGAATAATCGAGCTAACCACAAGTAATGTACTAACCAGGAAGGTAATATACTACTTGATACTAAGCTCAATTAAATAAACTATAGAAATAAATGACTTCCATTTGATCTGCAAGTTTGCATGATGACTGATGATCCCGATTTTTTTGTATATGTAAGGATTTATGAAGTTGACACCACTACTTGAAGATTTTAATCCCCGACAACGACGCCAAAAACTTGATCCCTAAATACTTAATGCTTATGCACTGTATAGCAATAGTTCTGATGGTATTTTTCACTTATATTTCTTTATTTTGCAACAAAACCAAAAACTTGATCCTGAAGAAAAATAAGAATTTAACTTCTTAATATATATATATTATCAAGTAATATAAGACTTTTTTATTAAGACCTGAATATCAAACCCACAGAGAAGATTATGCAATATGCACTTTTTAGAAAGTTTTTCTATTTTTAAAAAGATAATAATTTAAAGTAAAAAATGTTTTTTACAGGAATTTAAAATTAAAATATTTTTTATTTTTTTATATATTTTAACGAAACAGCAAAAAGATAACTAAAGTTTTTGTAGAAGAAAAGTATTTAATATGAAAATATCTTTCATCTTATCATGAATCAATAATAAGCATAGGAATTCTGTTGTGGAAGTATGAAAATTGTGTTGTGCCAAATATGAGCAATAATATTCTTTACCCTTACTGGAGATGCTATAAAGAACATTGGGTAATTTAAAGCTTGAATAGTTCTGAAGACCGGCTAGGCAGGGAAGATACGAGCTCTCACTCTAGAGTTCCCTCGATTCCCTCCAC
>NW_018240627.1:57728-62522 GCF_001263595.1 Phalaenopsis equestris | reverse complement strand
AAGAAGTAAATGAAGTGCATGGATTTAAATCATCACAACTTCTTCCAACATTAAAGATCAATACTCTCCACAACTTACATCCAAAACTTAATTACTTATCGTTTTACGAAGAAAGATAAAAAAACCTACTCAGAATCCATGAAGAAAACAAAACCACACTTTAGTTTAAAAGAAGAAATCATTGTTAAACTAATAACAAGTCTTGATTAAAACCAAATGTAGTCTAAAACAAAAAGATAAAAATAAAAACTTATCTCAAGTCCTTCAAGTCCTTCTCCAAACTCTTGAAGTTCCTTCGAATCTCTTCTCTTTTACAATCACTCAAAATAAAATAACAAAAAGGATAAAGTAAAATAAAAAGTTCTTCCTGAAAATCTCTCTGAATTAACTCTTAGAAAAGAACTTTCAAAACTTGCCAATATTTTCATGACTCTTTTCTAAGTCCTCTCTTCTTTCTTTTATAATTTTCCAAGAGCTGCCTTGGAATCTCTTCAAAATGTGCCTAGATTCAATGTATTTGCCCAAGAGACGCATCATTTCATGATTATTTTCGTCAATGGTGGTTACAACCATCTATTAAGCCAATGGGTGCCTCAAAAACCTCTTCAAAATTCATGAAAACCAATTTTAGTCGTCTAGTAACTGCCACTGGTGCTTAAGCATGGGGTCTCGGTGCTTAAGCGCGGCCTTCTCTGTTTAACCGGCGCTTAAGCGCTGGATCTGGCGCTTAGGCGCCAAAACTCTTTTGCACAATTTTTCACCTTTTTGCTCCAAATTTGATCTTTTTTCTCTCTTATAAGCATTTTTTTTCAATTTTTACTTGTATCTGCAAGAAAAATATAAAAATACCTTCCATTAAAATGCAATATCTCAAAAAGAGGTATAAAAATGCATCTAAAAATACTATATATTTTAGGTGTATCAACCGATAGATTCCCTTATTTGATATGGGGGTTAAATAGGGTTTATTGTAAATTTGGGTTCTTTTAAGTTCCCTATAAGGGCAAGCCCTTATAGTTAGTTACATTTTAAGCGAACGGGTCACCTAAGAAAACTCTCGATAAAAATCAAGAATCTTTTATTTTCATGAATTCAAAAGGAAGGGTTCTCAACAAACATGATTGTGAAATTTTCAATAGGGATCGGTTCAAAGGTGAAAGATTTTATTTTAAGAATCAAAGGAAGAAAGTAGAAGAGATTAAAGATCCAGAATATGTTCTTGGTAATCCCCCAAACTATCCTAATGTTTGGCTCAATTTAGAATGATATTAATTTAAGTTAACTCTTGACAGTTTTATTAATTAGGGCTTAGATTTGTGTAATGATGATCTACACAAAAATCCTAGAAAGATATAAGGTTTTACATCGAGTGACTAGCTCAAAATCCTAAAATAAGTTAGGACATATTGCATATCGGGACTATGTAGGAGCCTAACAAAAAGAGAGGTTTTATGTCATAAAATACAGTCTCAGAATCCTAATGATTGTTATTTAAACTAAAGATAGGGTCTTGAACGAGCTACCCACAAAGTCCGCTCCAAGTTCCATACTGAAATGTCATCATGTCTTCAAGCCTTCAGGTCCTCCAATCTTATTATTAAAAATTTTATTTGTTTCAATAATTTTATAATGAATTAATTAAAGGGTGGTGGAGGTATAGTTCATACCTAGGCCAAGGCTAAGTTCACCTAAGCTAAGTAATTCTCTAGTGTTATGATTTCTAGGTTCTCCCTAATCTAAGCAACTTTTATTCCTTTATTATTTGTCCTTAAAACATGCATTCTATGTTTGATAAAAGCAGTAAAAGAACATGCATTGAGATACATAAAGCAATAAATAAAGCAGAAGAACTAATGTTTTATCATATTTTTATTAAATTTTAATTATTTAATTAGTGGTAACCCAGTCAAGATGTCTATGGCTCCGTCGTCCTGGGTTGTCGGATGCCCTAGTTTACTTAGTCCAAAAGGTGGTTACCCACCAGGACCGAAAGATTCTCGTCAACATCCATAGAATGCATCGTCCAATGAATATTCATAAACTAGAACAAAAAGGGGGTTTAAGTTGCGTTAAATGATCTTTGTGATTAAGATTTGATTAATTCTTGAATTACTTCATCAATTTTAGGGTTGAAATATTTTAGGTTGTTTACATCTTGTTGTCATATTTTAAGCGTTTTATTTTAGTTATTTTTGTTCACTTGTTACTACTTATGTGAAGTTGACGGCTTCGAAGCTGACTTAACCTCAAAGCCATGCTTTAAAGCCTTGTTGTATTTTTTTTAGTTTAAGTTTAAGTTCTAAAGTGTTTTACGTAAATTTTACCCCTCCCAATGTGTTTTATTTTATTTCTTATTTGATGTTCAAGTTGAGGGGTTTAAGTTTAACTTAGGTTTAATGTTATACCTAGAAGGTTCTTCTACGTTCAACCTATGGGTTAGGTTCTAACCTAATGTTTAGGGTAGGCTTAGCTTAAGGCTAAGCTATGATTCAATTTTGTTTAGCCTAAAGATCCGAAAGGTTTAGGTTAATTAATCCTATTAGTTTAGGATTAACTAACCTAAGGTTTAGGTTAACTAATCTTATTGGTTTATAATTAATTAACCTAAGGTTTAAGTTAATTATAATCCTGTTGGTTTATGATTAACTAACCTAAGGTTTAGGTTAACTAATCTTATTGGTTTAGGGTTAACTAACCTAAGGTTTAGGCTTGTCTAATCTTATGGATTAGATTTAACTAACCTAAGGTTTATGTTAACTAATCCTGTTGGTTTATGATTAACTAACCTAAGGTTTAGGTTAATTAATCCTATTAGTTTAGGATTAACTAACCTAAGGTTTAGGTTAACTAATCGTATTAGTTTAGCCTTAACTAACATAAAGTTTAGGTTAACTAATCCTATTGGTTTTAGGTTTAACTAACCTAAGGTTTATGTTAACTAATCCTATTTGTTTAGGGTTAATTAACCTAAGGTTTACGTTAACTAATTCTAATAGTTTAAGGTTAACTAACCTAAGATTTAGGCTTAGCTAATCCTATTGGTTTATGGTTAACCAACCTAAGATTTAGGCTTAACTAATCTTATGGATTAGGGTTAACTAACCAAAGGTTTATGTTAACTAATCTTGTTGGTTTACGGTTAACTAACCTAAGTTTTAGGTTAATTAATCATATTTGTTTAGAGTTAACTAACTTAGGGTTTAGGTCAATTAATCTTATTGGTTTAGGGTTAACTAACCTAAGGTTTATTTTAACTAAACATAGTGTTTTAGATTGGCTAATTTTAGTGGTTAGGATCATTATTCCTAAAGTTCTAGGTTAAGGCTAACCTAAGATTAAGGTTTAGTTCAGGATGAACCTAATGTGTATGTTAAATTAAACTAAAGTTCATGTTGACTAACCCTAAACTTTAAGGAGTTCAGTCTGAATTAAATGATAGGATGACTTAAATCTCAAGTTTAAAGTGATCCAACTGCTCAATTTTAAAATGATCCAACTATTCAAATCAGAATCAGCTAAAGGTTAAGTTTACCCAGACGAGACTCGGTCTAAAGACTAGCTGGCTTAAAGCCCTAAATGACTAAAGTTGGATTTAATGGGCGATTGACTCAATCCTTGAGTTGGTTGACCAGGTTTGTAATCAGGTTGAATATGACCTAAAGAGAATTTTCTAGTTTGGACTTAGGTTGAGTTTGGGTTAGGTAAACTTAACCTAAATTAAACCCAAACCCTAATTAACGTGTCTTAATTATAAAAATTATTTTAAATGTGATTTTAAAATTTTTAAACCTCTTTTTATGGTCAAACGTTCAATGAGAGAGAGTTATACAATTTTTATATTTTTTATAATTTTTAATTTATATAAATATGTCGTTTTGTTCAAAAATCAAAATACAAATATAGAGACATTAAAATGTCTTGGAAAAATCAGAGAAGCTTTCCCCAAGGCCATTTAATATCTCTGTCAAATTTCATATTTTTCCCATTTATGTTTTAATTTTTATAATTTAAATACTCCAGAACTTCAAAAATTATTTTAGAAATATTTGGTCGACAAAAAATTATGATTTTAGTTTTGAAAACTTCTTCTCATTTTTTTGAGTTCATAGCATCTTTCGGCTTATATTTTGGATTTTTCTACAAAAACTTATGTAATTTTTAAGTTAAGTCATAATTTCTAGAATTAAAAAATAATAATAATCCTAATTTTTTTCCTCTCCACTGTGCGACACCTGCGACACATGCATGGAACGCACGGAGTAAATCGACTGTTGAAAGTTCTCAGGCTTCGTTCTCCTCCGATTCTCAATGAAATTTGACATTCTTAGGGTGTTTTGTTCAGCTCAAAGAGTAGATCACATCTATACGGATACTTGGGCGTTTTGTGATCTATTTTTCGATCTGGAAGGGAGAGAATTTCGGGATTATTGTTTCAATTTAATAGATATAACTGAGCCTAAGAGGTTAATCCTCAATTATGTTTGAATAAGTTGGCCTCTTTGAGCGTATCCAAGTCCTTGCGGCTTCGATTTGACGTGATTCTTACGTCGGGTTAGATGTTCGCCAGAATTTGGCTCGGTTTCAACTTTTTCGGTGATGTCGTCGGTTTCCGGCAATGGAGGGGGTGGGGGAGCTACTATTTATATGGAGTCTTGGGGGGTGTGGTGTTGTTGTTTATATAGAAAGAGAGGGAGATATATATATATATATATATACATATATATATATATATATGAAAAAAAGAAATTTTTTTTATTCACACTCCTAAGATGAGATATGCGAGAGAGAGAGAGT
>NW_018240627.1:39217-57528 GCF_001263595.1 Phalaenopsis equestris | reverse complement strand
TATATATCACGCATGCATATAATTTACCATGCCACGCGTGACTTAAAACTGGATAGGATAATAGGATTTATTTTTTTTTGTATTTTTTTATATAATAATAATAATATTCATATTATTATTATTATTTAAATCTCTCTGTGTATTTTTCGCCGAACGCGTCATCGAGGTGAAATGAATGACCTCCTTAGGCGAAATTAACGTTCCGAACACACTCAGTGTTCATACATATCTGTTGCATGTTGGACACAAAGCTTGGGGTAGAGGCAGTGATATACCTTCTACTTAAGCTTTTGGACCTTCTACATCCCGCACTACTTCTTTAGAGATTATTATGGAGCAGCTACTTATTTAGAATGGTAATATCTTGAATCTCAGAAATCAAATGATAAATATGGAGGATATGAAATATCATAGTGGTAAGTACATTCAAATGAAAGTGGATTACGATATTTCTTATAATGAGGCTATAACAAAGTATTTGAGGAGTGATCATAATGTAGAATTTCCTACTTGCCCCCGCATTACACCTTATGAGACTAAAGTAGAATTTGAAGAAGAGGTTGAAGATGAGTAGTTTATTTTCATGCTTGTTTCGTGTTGTTTGACTTTTTTTTATGTGATTGTTAGTCAGTGAACTTTACTTATAGATGATGTGTATTGTAAACAGGTGTTGAAGTTATTATGTTTAGATGTAGATTGTTTGTTTTTTTTCAATATTATTTATTGTTGTAATTTATTTATTATGTTTAGAACTCTCCTTTACTTAGCAAAACTTTTTGATATATTATGTTTTACATAATACTTTATACCCTATTTATTTAATTGGTACATGTAAAGCTTCAAAGCCTTCTACAAATTAGTTTTATTTAAATGAATTTATTTTTTTCTTTCTACCTTCATTTTTGTATTAAATGTTGTACCTATTAAAAAATTAAGTTTTAGGGGAAAGAAAAATTTTTCTTAAAAGAAACTAAATTTTTTTTGTCCACAATAAACTATATTTTAAAAATTATTTTTAATATAACTTTTGGTAGCAGAGATCAACTTGAAGATAACTATATTTTTGATTTTATAAATATGATTGTATACTAAGTAAAAATCTTTAATAATGAAGGTTAGTTTTAAAAGTTAAGATATTTTGTATAAGAGTGTAAGGTTATGTGTGTACTATTTAAAGTAAAGGAAATTGCATTTTTGAAATACTAAAAGAGTCTTAGAGTTATATAAAAAGAAATGATTGAGACTTTATGAAAAATCTTTCTTAAAGCTAACATGCATATATAAGTAAGACATTTATGAAGTTTTTTACTTTAAGAAGAGGATAGTGAAGTTCAAAATCACTAAAGACTATCCAGATATAGTAATCCTCACATGAAAAAGAAAATAAAAAAAAGGATTGAAAATGATCCTAAAAGAAAAAAAGGAAAAAGGAGAAGAAGAGAAGATTAGAAGAAAAGCAAATAGAATATATGTGAGGAGATGCTTAAGGAGATGCCTAATCAAAAAATGGTTTCACTTGAATCAACTTAAGGAAAGAGGTTTAAATACATTTATAAACTCATATTAAAGTATTAGCATCTTTACTAATGAAGTTCTCATGAAGCACTATTTCATATAGTTCTTATAAGCATCCTTAATATGATGGATTACAATTATTCTTGAAATGAATAAGAAATCACAACTCTTAGACTTAAGTACTAGAATTCTTATAATTTTAGTTTTAACTTAATTTATTAAAAAAATTTCTAATGTCTTACTATTGTATTTAAAAAGCAAAAACTGTAGAAGATTTTTAAGTGATGCTCACTACCTTAAGTCAATTTTTTTATGTAGTAAAAGAGTTACTTGAGGACAAGTAACAGTTAAATTTGGGGCATTTTGAAACATCAAAAAATATTCAATTTTTTATATATATTTAAGGCTTATATTTGGTAATATTGTATTTTAAAAAAAGATGTTTTCATGTTTTATTGCAGGTATACTAAGACTAGGCATTTGGAGCTTAAATGATGTAAAAAGAATGAAATTTGAGGACAAAAGTGGCATTTTCAAAAAAATTGAGCTAGTGCCCACTTGCCAGAATTTTTGCCTACGCGTCAGAATACAGAGAAGACGGCGCCTAGGCACCAAATTTTGGAGCCTAGGTACCAAAAACTGTAATTTCATAAATGCATTGAAATTGGATGGATTTTGAAGAGGTGCCTTTGGAGACTCTTGGGAAATTCATCCCTACATTTTAGAAGAGTGCTTTTATGTTAGAAAAATTTGTGTGTGAAGGTGTGAGTGAAGAGGGTGTGACTTTCAAATTGTTTGAGAGTGTGGCAAGTTTCTCTAAGAGTTGTAAAAGGAGAGGAAAAGTGAGAGATTTCTTCTTCCTTAAAATTCTAAGAGAGATTTAAATGTTATTGTAAAGTGAGAAAGGGATTCCAAGGAACTTCAAGGGATTTGCTTGGGGAAGAAATCGAGTTAAGTTGTTTTACTTTTTTTTTTTTTTGTAAACTTATTTTTATATATAAAATCCAGGTTTTTTTTTGTATATTCCTGATAAATTTTGAGTAGATTTGCTTGTCCTTCTCCCTACAAAGAGAAATGGTCATGTGAAGAATCAAGATTGTTATGCAATATTTTAATTTCATATTTGTGTTGATTTAAACTTTGAACTTCATTTACTTTTTGATCTTGCTAATTAAATTGTTAAATTTTTTTGCGAAACATATGATTCGAAAGGCGTGTGCTATCTACAACAAAGTAAGAATCACATTCAATTTCATAGATGAGAATATAGTCCGCGTGTTTCAGTGCAAATAAATCGAAAAATTCTCATTGATGGGCGTAGAATTGGAGATTTTAGGGTGACAGACTAAAATCTACAATTTGGTTCAGGTGTTTCCAAACTAAAACAAGATGTTAGCCCTCTGACCAAAGGAATGTGGGAACACTTGAGTGAGAGTTAGTATCTTCACAACCTAACCGCGGATTTAGGGACTAAACACTGGATTAATCAATCTTCTTTATTGGCTGTAAAAAGTAAAAAGAATATAATTGCTCTTATTTGACACAAACAGTTTTCTTCAATTTAAAATTTTCTTCAATTTGATAATTCACTGACAATAATTTCGTTATAAGGGGAAAAATGTTTTCTTAAATTTGAACTTTTTGTCACAAAACCTAGTTTATTAATAGTAAATTTGTAGTTTCTTTAGTGGCATTAAAAAAATTTTGACCTATTTTCTTACTTCAGATTTATATAGTTTAAATATTGTGCTTTTGTGTGATTTTCCCAACACTAACAAATTTTTACCTCCCTGTGAGATCGATACTTAGAACTTCATTAGAGTCTTTTATTACTTGAGCGATATGTATACTTGCATTTGCAACCTAATGACGATTTGAAATTGAAAGTACACCTTAATTCACTAGGAGTGGCATCTTTAGATATTTTGAAAAAGAAAACTTATTATACCTAAGTAAATTTTATTCTGATTAATTTACATATTTTTTAGTATAGCTGACTTGTGTGTTGTGGTGTTTAAAAACATTTATAATGCATAAAAAAGGCCACATCATAATACACCAAATTTAAACAAGCTTGTGTAAATTCCTTAGTGGCTAGCCTCTTAGAACTTGCCACATCATCAAGCCACTAAATTTTGGTGCCCCTGAGCCCTATTGAGCTCACCATGCCTAACATGACCCTATAAATAGGAGTTGGGTTGGCTTGAGTGAGGTTGTTGAAACTATATTATTGTACAACCAAACTCTGTCAAATTTGAGATTAATCCCTAGCATAAGACCCTAGCAAGTTATTCTCTACAATTTAAACCATCCTTTCATTAATCCTCTTTTGATTCACTGAATCAATCCAGGGCACACCACATTACACTCACTTCCTCCATATTTCTTCAAATTAATCCCACCAATAACTGCATAGACACTAATAACCTAATCCATAATAAAAAATCCATTGTCTTGAGCCCTCTATAGTATATATTGACCAAAAAGTGGAAGCTCATGATCAAGAACATTCAAGGAGTCTAAATATAGCAATACAAAGTCTATGAAAGTGTGTGGAGCTCATACAACTATTCTAAAGTGTTTCAATTGAAGAAAATCATCCTGATCAAGATAATTTTGAAATTTTAGTTATAGGTCTTAGGTAATCGGTCCTTTAAATAAAAAATATTTAAATCAAATCGCTTTGATTGTATTATGGAACCCTAATGGCTTAGAAATCCTATTAGGTAGATATAATCTTAAGAACATGTGCTAGAATGCACAAATCACACATTTTTTCATATGATTTGGGAAGATGAACTGATATCGTCCATTCCTATATATTTAAGAGGGAGCATTGAGATTGAATCTCATAGGAGAGCCGTGCAATGTTAGATCACAACAAATCCATAGCAAGTGTGAAACCTAATGATTGTGGGTTGAATCAGAAGCAAACAGGTGGAAAAGCATTCGTCCGCAATCATTAGGTGCCATCATGGTTTTAAAAAGGAAATTCCTTATTTCATAATTAAAAAATCTAAAAAAAATTCAAAGAAATCAAAAAAATCATAAATAAAGAAATACAAATCAGAAAAGTAAAAGAAAAAATGTTTTGAGTTTAGTAAAACACAAACAATAATATAAAAAAATCAAAATAAAATAACTAATAATAAGTTCCTAATCAAATATAAAATCAATAAATCAATAAAAATAATTATAAATTCAGAATAATTTAAAATAAAATAAAAATAATTATAAATTCAGAATAATTTAAAATTTAGTAAAATTTAGGCCACTTGAGGTCTCTGACCTGAGTGAGCTCCCTTCATTTTTTTTAAGAGCATAGACAAATAAATGACAAATAAGTTGTAATATCTTAGGGAAATTAATAATTAATTAACAAATAAATAAATAAAAAATGAAAAATGCAAAATAATGGGGAAACTTTAAAAATAACTAAAAGAAAAAGATTGAATAATAAAATATTGGTTTCATCCATGGAAATTCAATAAACCACATTCAAAAAAGTAAGGGTATTTTTCAAAATATGAGATTTGCACTTTTAACCTTATGTTTAAAATTTTATTCAAAACAGAGAATTGTTATTCCAAATTTGGATATTGTGGTCTATTAAACATGTGAAATAGAATGGTTAAGCTGGATTTTTAAATTAAAAGCAAAATTATGAAGAAAGGTATATTTCTAAATACTTGAATGTTAAGAAAATAATTTTTCATAATCCTTTGATTGTACTTATTGATGTCGTTGGTTAAAAAATAATTCAATTTACTGTTTAAAACATTTGGAAAAGTTCGGTGGAATGAGTAAGTAGACTTAGGAAAGATTCAATTGAAATTAGGTAAAATTGGTAATAGTCAATTTGAACACGTGGAACTGGAAATCATGTGAAATAGAATGGTTAAGCTGGATTTTTAAATTAAAAGCAAAATTATGAAGAAAGGTATATTTCTAAATACTTGAATGTTAAGAAAATAATTTTTCATAATCCTTTGATTGTACTTATTGATGTCGTTGGTTAAAAAATAATTCAATTTACTGTTTAAAACAGTTCCAAAAGTTCGGTGGAATGAGTAAGTAGACTTAGGAAAGATTCAATTGAAATTAGGTAAAATTGGAAACATTAAAAATCTACCATAATAGTCAATTTGAACACGTGGAACTGGAAAGTTGGTTAAAACCTAATTATAAATAACTAAGAAACTTGTAAAACACAATATTCCAGTATAATTCGTTAATAGAGAAGTACAAAAAGCCATTTTTTAAAATTTTCAAATTAAAAATATACACTAATATACATTTAATTCCTGAAATTAAAAACTTAAGCATTAAAATAGTGAGAACTTAGTGAGTTTTGGTTTTTAAGTGATTGAAGATATATATGTAATTTTCAAAAAATATAAATACACACTTCCTTCTTTTAAGCCACCAAATTGAACTCTTCAAGCCTAAAATCTTCAAAACAAAATCATAAATAAGAAGTCAAACAGTAATCAAAATATAAAATTCATTTGTAACTTTCTAAAATTTTTAATGTGCTCTTCTGACTATTAAAGTTAACAAATGAAACTTTTGAACTTAAAAGTCTTAACAAGCTGATTTGAACAAGTCACCAACAAAAGTTAAACATGTAAAATTCATCTTCAAACTTAAATAAAGTAGTTTAATTTAAAATAGCAAATTTACAAATATACGCTTGGATTGGTCAAGCCCTCAAAACTTCATCAAAAGCTCCAATATGAGTAAAAGTTTTACCAATAAATCATGTAAATAGAGAGGAATCAAGACATATAAAAATATTCTGATTTGAATATTTTGTGATAATTTTTAAATAATAAATATATTAATAAATGTAATAATTCATATAAATTTAAAATGAACTTAAATATACTTGAAAATTTTAGAATTTATTTAAAATCCCAATCCAAGTATATCTATAAAAATTTGAGAATTTTACATGGTATTTGGATTTATTAAGAATTTTCGAATAAAAATACGCTAAAATTTAAATAATACTTTTAAATCAATAAAGAATTTAAAATTCATATGTTTTTTACAAAATGATTTTGATTTTAATAGCAACATTTAGAAATAATTTCATGACAATTTTAATTCAATAACAACAAAAAATCCTGAAAATTCATATAAATGAACCCAATCTAAATAAGAAAAAATTTGCTAAATAATCAAAATTCCCAAAATTTTGTATATTTATCTTTATAAGGTCTATAACTAATTGGTCTATAGTATTCTCTGATTATTAATAATTGTTAAATTCGTATGTATGCCTCGTAAGCATGCATAAGGCATTTAACACAAATAATAAAATAATTCAAATAACATTAATAAGAATTCAAAATAATACGCTTTTCTTCGTTAAATTTGAACAAAATAATAAATTTTATAATTTGAACGATAAGACCAAATTTGTCTCCCATGGCTTTGGTTCACTCACTATTTTTAGATTCCATTGGGTCACAAATCCTAGTCTAAGGATTTGGTTGAGGTGAGTTCGTTGTGTTTTGTTGTGCTTTTTCTAGTTTGCTCGTCAGAAATATTTGGTTAGGTTATATTTTCCTCGCTAGAATGATTGCTTAAGAACAGTAAAATATTTTTTCATTAAATTCTTTGTAGTTTCCTTTACATATTTGCTAAAATTGTTTTGAAGGGTTGTAATAAGTTTAGGATTTACTAACTCTATTTTACAAAGCTTTATAGTTAACCTAGGTGGTTGTAGTAAATATAAATTTACTTTCATGCTGTGTCTTTCGTTTTCTGGAGTAGGATGGCATAGTTGGTCAACTATTAATGTTTGAACTATCTAAGAAAACATAAACATGAAGCAAAAAATGAACCTTAACTAAACCAACAATGACATTTGGATGAAATAGTCGACCAATGAGTCTGACATATGTCTACGGTTGGTTGCCCTCTTGTCATTCATTTGTTGTCTTGTAGTTTTGTTTTGTTTATTTATTTGTAATCAATGGGTCTACCCAAATTTCAGGTCGTTGGTTATTTTTTTTGTTACCTTAATTACTGGAAGGCTCATTAACGTCCAAATTTTTTACCCAAAAATAAAAAAATTTCCAAATAATTATTCAAAGTTAATAAACTCATAAAAAATAAAAAGTTAAACAAAACACTGCTTTCACACCTTAAAATATTTTGTATTTAAACTAATGAATTTAAAATTAAGTAAATGATAGTAGAACCTCTTTGTAATTTAGGAATAGCAACAAAAAGATTGTTTTAGACATATCTATTTATATTGATTATATTCATTGCCTTCAAGCCTTCACCCATTGTACGGAAAGGGAAAATTTGCTCTTCGAGGATTGCATGATAGAGTAAGTTTAACTCAACTTAACGATTGGTCTTATAATTAAATATTATGAGCATTCATCATCAATTATATATATATATATATATATATATCTATACGCATACCATAAAATTTAAATTTGTATGTGGTGAGCTATAAATTTAAATTTTAAATTCATAAATAAACTTGCAATAGTTTCAGGATATATCGCATTCCAGTCATACTTAGGCTTTTTAGTTTTTACCAGCAACTTGTATGACCTACTTTTCTTAATAAATAACAATACATTCTATCACACATTCATGAGACCAACCATGCATGTTTTCAATGCGGTTAGGTGGTTTAAATGTCTGCGCTTTATAGGCATGGTGGTAAGTTCATTTTTTTTTATTTGCTGCATTTTTCTTCTTTAGATTAGTTTCTAAAGTTTTAGCTCTTTGGACATACCTCAACTTAGTCTTAGGATTCTGTGGTTGTTCCTCTGGTTAATTATGAGATAAATCTTCAGCTTTTAGACTTTTTCACAATCAAATATCGTGTAATGTAAGTCCTAATTTCCAATAAAATGTCTATATAAAAATTAATTACATTATATTTCAAAATCAACAATGTCAAATAATAGGATTGTCAAGATGTCACTAGTTTTTTTAGAGTATTTGACATTTCTGACTTTTTATGAATAACTGTTCGACATTTGAGCTTTTTCATTTAATGTTTTCAATAATAAATCATGAAAATTGAACTTAATATTTTTGTATGATCCCTACCCTTTGCACCACCTAATTCTATGTGCCGCCATTTAGGGGCTAGATATGTAAATATATAAGATTTGAGTGGTGATTATGTTAATGCCTTTATTTTTTTGGGAAATTTACATATGTAGCACTCAATTCCTACATATTTACATATCTCACACCCAAACTTTAATATTTACATACATATCACTTTGGTGATTTAAACATGCATCCAAATATGCATTTAATTTTTAAAAAGATATAATTGTGTTATTTTTGACGTGATGTTAAAGTTTTAAGTACTATGTGTGTAAATAAAAAAGTATAAGGGTGAACTATCTAAATATATAAAAATCGTTTCTAATTTACGTACATGCCCCTTAATTTTTTTGGAAGCCTAATGTAACCATACAACCAATCGAGTGATTTTCAGCATGTGTTTGAGCAAGCAAAGAGGGAGTCTGTAGCCGAACACCTAATCTATGGTAAGGAGCAAAGAGAGAATTGGTAAAAGTATTTTACTTCTGAAAAGTGTGAGCCAAACAGAAACATAACGAGCAATAAACCAGCATCATAGGCATTTACTAAATCCTACTAATGCTAAATCTTTCGTAGCCAAACACCCCCTTATAGCAGGATATAAGGTGGATTTAACAATAACCTTGCCAAATTATCATTTTGTTCAAAATAAAGCCTTCGATTTGAAGAGAGAATTGGTAAAAGTATTTTACTTCTGAAAAGTGTGAGCCAAACAGAAACATAACGAGCAATAAACCAGCATCATAGGCATTTACTAAATCCTACTAATGCTAAATGTTTCGTAGCCAAACACCCCCTTATAGCAGGATACATGGTGGATTTAACAATAACCTTGCCAAATTGTCATTTTGTTCAAAATAAAGCCTTCGATTTGATAAATCAAAATTTCACCGATTTAGGCTTTAAATTCTGGATTTACTAAATTCCATGAATCAATATGTCTTCCATGAAAAAGATGACATGAAATTACCTTGCACAATTGTTTTGGGTAAGAGACTAGAGAAAGAAGAAGACAATGGGAGTTTTGGGTCTCTGCAAGCTGCGATCCCTTTGTTATGTTCCCACCAACGATCTCGGCTAGCTCCAATTGTGTCTGTATGGTGAGGGTTCATTCACGGAGACGATGGTTTTATGAAACAAAGAGGGTGCGAAAGAGCTGCGAGACTTTCGAGGGAGGAAGAAGGTATCAAAAGAAACCAATAGCGGGAATGTGGGGGGAAATAAAGATTTTTGGTAGCGAGTATAATAGTAGATTAATTACCAACGACAAATAAACGGCTTAATAGCCTTCGATTTATTACATCAAAATTGACTGAAAAAGTCTTTTTTTTTGCCTTCTTCTACTAAAAATATATGTCAGTTTCTCATATAACCGGCGCACTATATCGGTCAGTTATCATTCGTTCTAGAACTGATCATATAAAGTGTCGGTAACTCCGAAAAATTGGTCGGAATTTTGTACTTTAGAAAAACGATGGTTTAATCAGTGATTATGCAGTCCCAAATATTCTAAATAATTTACCGTTGCTATGCTTTCTTAATTAGCTTGACATTTTCAATACAAACAAAATCATGAGTTATTCAGTCATTTTTAACTGTTTTTCTTGTAGTGTGCTTATGCATCTTTCTCTCTCTCTCTTCTTATAATATATTTGTTTGGTATGTTTAACGGTCAAAACAGGATACGATATTATCATATCTTCTTATTTAAAAAAAGGTCAAAACAGGATACGATATTATCATATCTTCTTATAAAAACTTCTTATTTAAAAAAAGTTATAACCGACAAAACTGTTATTTTTACCATAACTTTGTTAGCGTCCTTCCAAAAACCTCTTTAAATACGAGTCTCACTACATGCTTGATCAGAACAGTAGTAAGTAGTCCAGTTATCGTTTCAAGCATGGAGCTTATCAAAACTTCCATCTTCATATTCTTGGCACTCCTCCTTATCAAGATAATAATCAGAAAGCTTTATCACCGCCAACTCCAACCCAACTATCAACCCCCAGGCCCTAGAAACCTCCCCATAATTGGCTGCATGCACCATCTCCTCGCCGGCCGCCTTCCCCATTGCGCTCTCCGCGACCTCTCCCTCATCTACGGCCCCATTATGCGCCTAAAACTAGGCGAGATCCACACCATCATCATTTCCTCTGCCGAAGCGGCCAAAGAGATCATGCAGACCCACGACATCATGTTCGCATCGCGGCCCGTCTCCCCCAGCATCGACGTTCTCTTCTACGGTGGCAAAGGTCTCATCTTTGCTTCATATGGCGAGTTTTGGCGCCAGATGCGACGAATCTGCACCATGGAGCTGCTCAGCTCGAAGCGTGTTCGCTCCTTTCGCGCCATAATAGAGCAGGAGGTCTCCCATCTACTTCAATCCATTAATGCAGCATCGTCCGCCGGCGTTGACATCAACCTAAGCAGGGAGTTCGCCAACCTCAGCAACAACATCATGGCAATCCTAGTTGTTGGCAGTCGGTGCGAGGACCAGAAGTTGTACTTAGCGGCGCTCAAAGAAGTTATAGAACTGAACTCCGGTTTCTCCCTGATCGATCTATTCCCTTCGATGCCCGACTTCATCAAAAGCATCGCTGGCTTTCGACAGAAGCTAGAGCGCTGCAGGTTGAAGTTGGACCGAATAATAGAGAAAATACTGCAAGAGCACATTGAGAAGAGGGCTCAAAAGTCCGTGGATGCGGAGGATCTCACTGACGTGCTTCTCAGAATCCAGCAGGATGGCAACCTCCAGTTTCCGCTCTTAAACGACCACATCAAGGCTGTCATTAACGTGCGGTGTAATCTCTTAAACGACCACATCAAGGCTGTCATTAACGTGAGCTCGCATTAATTAAATAATCGGTGTAATAATAAAAATTAAATATTCATCAATTATTGAATGGTTAGCTGATAAAACCTCCTTTTTTAATTAGGATATTCTTATGGCCGGAAGCGAGACAACCGCAACTACCTTGGAATGGGCAATTTCGGAGCTTGTTCGGAACCCAACGGTCATGAAGAAGGCGCAGAGAGAGGTGAGAGAGGCGTTCGGCGACGGCCCGACTCAGATAATTGGAGAAGAGAAGTTGATGAGCGGTAGACTTAACTACTTGCAGCTGGTGATAAAGGAGACATTGCGGCTGCACACTCCAGTGCCCTTGCTGCTGCCAAGGGAGAACAAAGATAGATGCAAGGTGATGGGGTATGACATTGCTGCAAGGACAACGGTGATGGTGAACGCGTGGGCCATAGGGAGGAATTCTAAATACTGGGACGAGCCGGAGCTCTTTAGGCCGGAGAGGTTCGAGGAGAACCAGTCTGACATGAAGGGAGCTCACTTTGAAATGATACCCTTTGGTGCTGGGAGGAGAATTTGTCCCGGGATGCATTTTGCGTCGGCGATGGTTGAAATGACGCTCGCATACTTGTTATATTATTTTGATTGGGAGTATGTGGCTAAGAATGGAGAGGAGCTTGACATGAGCGAAGCTTTTGGAGTTGCAGTGAGAAGGAAGTCGCCTCTTTATTTATTAGCAAAACCTTGCTTTCCAATTTCTGGAGCTAGGAGTAATGCTTTAGCTCATCCAAAATCACAAAAAATTTAATTTACTGGCAAACCACTGTTCCTTTTTTAACGGTCAGTTATGTATTGCTCGAATAAAAATGTTAAATGTTTATGTCCATCGTCTTCTTTCTTTGGAGTGAATTTAAGTGTATCATGTTTATTGTAACGCAACTGCATTAGATGAGAAACTGGCTTTCTAATATCTTCATTTGCATATTGTCTCTTAAAGAACTGCCATGAAATAATAGTTGTTTTTATTGATTTTGGGTTCAAGTTCTTTAGCCTTGAAAAAATAATAAATAGTATTACGTATTTTGTATCTTAATAATTTTATTTGACCTCACAGTAGATATATATCTTAAAGTAATTTCTCACTATCGAAATTCAGCATGGAGGGCAACTTTTGTTGGCAGCAGTTTTTATACTGCTCCAACTGGTACCCCTTTGTAGCAGTTTACATCAGTGGTGAATAGGGGCGTGTGTCTTATTTGTTCAAAATTGTATTCCCCAACTGAACGGAATAATTTTGATTGAATTGGTTTGGTCTGAAATTGTATTTTTTTTATTCTAGTTTTAGAACCTCATTATCCAGTTTTTTTATTATTGGTTCAATTTTAATTTTTATTTAACTGAAAAAATCAAATAACTGAAAAAAATAAACTTTGAAATTAGAAGGAGGGAGGATTCATGGAATCAAATTGAATTATACATGATAGATATATTATCCTTGATGTTTGTTCTTAACCAAACACTAGGTAAAACTGAAAATCCAGTTTGTTCATAACATTATCTTTTAAATAAAATTAAATTTCGGTTTGGCCAGTTCAATTTTATCAGACTTTTGATTGATTCAATTTTTTACATCAAATTTTAGTTCTATTTCGTTTGGCGAAATTGAAAATAGATCGATCCAAAACGACAAAATGCTCCCCCATACTAGTGAATTACCTTCAACTTTAACTACTTGTATTACAACTAGTTTTATCATTGGAAATACATCTATCTACGCAGATTCATTAGCCTTTTACGAAAATCTATATTAAACCATGTTGTCATTTCCCCCTCCTCACAATCCTAGGTCTTAGATTGTTGCCAAAACTGTCAACCCTTAGCTTTAGCTCTAACCACTTATTGATGTCTCTTGCTCGACACCAAAATTCTTACCTCCAGGTTCTTTGTGAAGTTAAATTCACTAGTCCCCATTTTTTGTTGTTGTTATAATTAATCATTATTCTCAGTAGAAAAACCTCATAACGCTAGCAAATAATTGGTTAAATCAGAATGTATGTCAAACATGGATGAATTCTATCTTTCAAGGGCAATAGAGTTTGGAATGTAAAGTCTTTTTCTTGGATCTGGTTTTGGAATGATTTGAACTAGTGCCAATAACATTGTTTAAATTAGAGTTTTATTCAAACCACAATGATATTATATACTTAACATACATTGGTTATTTTTTCACAGGTTTGGTTGCCTTCTAATTTTGGCGTTGGAAAGAAGCGGAAAAAACACAAATTGAATTTGGTTAAATTTTCTTAACTAATTGATTTGTGATATTTTCTCTAAAATATTTGTTGGAATACATGCTTAGGACTGCTTATTGAGTCTAGGTTTATTTGAATTTTGTTTGTTCCTTAATCTTAGGAGTTAGTTGCTATTTTTTTTTTAATTTTGTTTCTTGTTACTTTTTTGGCTGATTTTTAGGTCTTTTCTTGAAAATTTGCTATTAGCTCCAAGTTTAAAAAATTGTAAAACTACACAAAAGGTGTGGTTTTGATTTCCCTTCAACAGTTTAAAAAATTGTAAAACTACACAAAAGGTGTGGTTCTGATTTCCCTTCAACCTATAGCAAGAAGATGTAGTTTTTCTCCTCTTTCTAATTTCAAGAAACCAACAATTTTGTATCAGAGCTCTCTTCTTAAGGGACCTGTGCATGAGTTTGAACGACAATGTAGATTGAAGCTAGCTTTTCCTCAGTTGCTCCACTAGTGCTTGATGAAGACAAATACTAGATCTGGGTAGTCCGCATGGAGACATACCTGGAAGCTTTGGATCTCTGGGAAGCAGTGGAAGAAGACTATGATATTCTTCTTCTCCCTGAAAATCCCACCGTAGCTCAAATTAAAGCATAAAATTAGATGAAGACAAAGAAGTCCAAGGCAAAAGCTTGTCTGTTTGCTGCAGTTTCCTCCAAGATCTTCACTCGTATCATGTCGTTGAAAACGACAAAGGGGATTTGGGATTATCTCAAATCTAGTATGAAGGAGATGAAAGAATTCGAGGGATGCAGGTGCTAAACTTGGTTTGTGACTTTGAATTGCAAAAGATGAGAGAGACAGGAACCATAAAGGTGTACTTCGACAGACTACTCAACATTGCAAATTCTGTCAAATTACTGGGTTCTTCTCTGGAAGATTCAAGGATTGCTTACAAATCCTTGTAACAGTGCCTGAAAGATTTGAGGCTACCATCACCACCTCAAAAAACATGAAGGATCTTTCAAAGATTGCTTTGACAGAACTCTTAAGTGCTTTACAAACACAAGAGCAGAGTCGTGTAATGAGGCAAGAAGGAGTCGTCGAAGGAGCTCTTCCAGTCAAGCATCAAGATGATGAAAAGAATAGGAGGTCCAAGAACAAGAAGTTTTAATCTACAAGTGGACAAAAGAAAGATTACCCTCCATGTCGACATTATGGCGAGAAAGGTCATCCGCCTTTCAAATGTTGGAGAAGACCAGATGCAAAGTGCAACAAGTGCAATCAAATAGGACATGAAGCTATCCTTTGCAAGAATAAAGATCAGCAGCAAGGAGATGAAGCTCAAGTGGCAGATCAAGAAAAAGATGACCAACTTTTCGTTGTAACTTATTTCACGAGTCCTGAAATAAGTGAAAACTAGCTCATTGATAGTGGCCGCACTAATCATATGACACATGATAAGGAATTATTCAAGGAATTGAAGAGCACCGAGTCCAAGAAGTTCAGAATTGGGAATGGTGAATATATTGCAGTCAAAGGAAAGGACACCATAGCCATTGCAAGCTAGTCAACAGTCAAAGGAAAGGACACCATAGCCATTGCAAGCTGGTCAAGAACCAAGTTGATTATCGATGTTCTCTATGTACGTTGATCATCGATGTTCTCTATGTACCAGATATTGATGAAGACTTGCTCAGTGTTGGTTAATTAATAGAAAAGGGATTCAAAGAGATGTTTATGGAGAAGGCTTGCGTAACAGAAGATGCTACATGCCAAATGATGTTTGAAGTTAAGATGGTAAAGAGTAGTTTTTCACTCAATCCAATGCTAGCGGAGCAGGAGGTTCTTGGCTCTTTTCCCAATAAAAGTTTTGTAAACCATGCCCACTCACTAGAAGTTTCATTGATTAATGAGGGTAATGAAGGCCATTGAGATGATCTTACGATAATGAAGGAAACACTTCAAGTTAATGATGAAGAACTTCAGCAATAGGCCAAAGAATTACGTGCAAGAGATTCAACCATACATGAGTTAGCAGACAAGTTAACTGAGACAACTCAGGCTCCTGAAGTAGCTGCTTCTGAAGCTCTTGCTATGGATGAAGAGAGGATGCTTACTTACATAGACATTGAACTACTGACCAGTGATTCAAAAAAAAAGACTTCAAGAAACCATCCTTAAGTTAAGAGAATTAAAAGAAAAGGTTGCAACATTTAGTAGAGATAGAGAGATCATGTTCAAGCAAAGAGACTTTACTCTTCAAGAGGCACATTTTTGGCGTTCTAAACTCGCAAAAGCTAGAGTAATAGAAGCAGTTTTAGTTCGAGTTGAAGAAAGCCCAGAGTTTCACAGGCAGATGCAAAAACTCAATTAAAAGATGTCGCTGAAAAAGTATTGTTTGCTGCAAAAGAAAAAGAGGATCTATTAACATTTGTGACTGCTTTGCAATCTCAAGTTCAAAGGCAAAAAAGTTCCGCAAAACAAGTGTTGGAAGAGAACACGAGTCAAGCTCAGGCTTCATCAAAACGGTGTCAATGACGAAACACCCGAACTTAGAAGATGATGTCGATAAAGGTTGCTTAAGTGATTCAAAACTCATTCGGGATTTTGGTGACAACATGCAATTGACTACCAATGGTGTTGATATTTGTACCGTTGCCATTTCTCATAACCCTATGTTTCATGGGAACACTAAGCATTTCAACATCAAGTTATTTTTTCTAAGAGAAGTGCAAAAAGAAGAATTTGTGACTCGGGTTTACTGCAAATCTGAAGATCAGTTGGCAGATTTGCTTACAAAGTCACTTCCAATCAGCATGTTTGAGTTTCGAAGGCAGAAACTTGGTGTTCGCAGATCCTAAAGCAAGGAGGAGTGTTGGAATACATGCTTAGGACTGCTTATTGAGTCTAGGTTTATTTGAATTTAGTTTGTTCATTAATCTTAGGAGTTAGTTGCTATTTTCTCTCGAATTTTATTTCTTGTTTCTTTCTTGGCTGATTTTTAGGTCTTTTCTTGGAAGTTTGTTATTAGCTCCAAGTTTAAAAGTTTTCAAAGCTACACAAAAGGTGTGGTTCTGATTTCCCTTCAATCTACAACAAGAAGTCTTAGTTTTTCTCCTCTTTCTCATTTCAAGAAACCAACAATATTTATAAAATGACTATTTTCAACCAACATGTTCATTTTAACCCATAATATTATTTATGTGCAAATCTTCCTCATAAATTATTTATTTAAATTATTTCATTTATAATGAAAATTTTTTCAATGGAGTTATTTAAATATAAAAATTTGTTATAATTCCTCATTTGATCTATCTTATGTGTTAAACAACAGTTCATTTCCTTCTTTCATTTATAATACAGGAACTATAATGAATGATACTGAATGTTTAGCTTTGGCCCATTCCAATGATAATGAATGATAAATCTGGCACAAACCGCTACTAGCGTCAAATTTGCATCAGGAAACAAACTATCGTTAAAATGAGCATCATTTAATTAAGTAGCATCAATATTTGCGTCAAAAATTTTTTTTTCAGTCGGATTTAGCTAGCCTCCATAATCTCCATGGTTATTTTTTGTCAGATAACTGACTGACACAACATTAGCATTTGTTTTTTCATCCGCTACATGATGACACAAATTTGTGTCAACTTAAGTCCAACACAAATTTGCCTGCATTGGAATTGCATCATCATATATCGATTAGGTAATTACAGGTTTGTGTCTGATTTTCTGATGCTATTCCAACATTATTCAAACATAAACCAGTGAGAAATAAAAACTATAAAATAACAATTAGATATTTCACATAACGAATACGAGCATTGTAATAACTTTCTAATTTATCATCACAATCATAAAAATAAATCACCAAAAAGAATAAACCATGAGACCAAATTTAGTTAAATAAATATGGATCTAAATGTTTAATATTTCACAACTACATAGAATGAATGTTCATAAAGTGTAGAAAAAAATGCTTAATTTTTCTTACATTTTTCATATCTTTAAGAATAAAATTGTACTTTAAAGAAATGTATTTTTAAATTTTTATTGTAGGTATAACAAGTATTAAAAGTGGAGCAAAGTAGAGGTGACTTGGAGCTAAGAAGGACCCAAGTAACTGGCGCCTTGGTGCCAGATTTTTTAAGCACCTAGACACCAGTCCCACAGTGGGAAGACGAGAAGCTGGCGTCTAAGCGCCAACCAGTGGAGGCCAAGGCACCACTAGACTAACGCCTTGGCGCCAGTTTTTTCGGCTCCTAAGATCATTCGTGAAGGATTTAGAGAGTGTTTCAATTTTAAAGTGAGGAGAGACATGAGGAGAGTCGTGAAGGGGCTAGGAGATCCTTGGGGAGACATTTTTAGCACTTTGTGAAAAAGAGCTAAGTATTGTGTATTATTATTATTATTATATTTTTGTAAACACAATTTTATAGTGAATTTATTTAATATCAAAGATACTTTGTGGTTTTTTCTTAATGCTTTCTAAGTAGTCTTTTTACATTTTTTCATCTGGTCATAAAGTAGGAACTGTAGGAATAAAACAATGCTTCTAATCTATATTGTGATGAGTATCCTTCAAGTTTTCATTTACTTTTCATTGTGACTAAGTGATTAGCTAAAATGTGTTGTGATCCTATCAGTAT
>NW_018240627.1:22354-39177 GCF_001263595.1 Phalaenopsis equestris | reverse complement strand
GGAATCAAAATCCCGTCACCCGCTTCGGAAGGACGTTGAAGTATGAAATCAAACTGACCCCATAATTTTCATAGTTTAAAATGAAAGAGCACTGTACCTCAAATCCTGTATCTATCCCGAAGGATAAACACAAAACTTGAGGAAGAGGCTCGATCAAATAAACTAAGAAATATATGACGTCTGTTTGGTCTGCGAAACCATTATATTTGCCGACAAGTTCCCCTATTCAATATAAAGAATTAAATAGGGTTTATATTAAGTTGGGTTTAGACATGCTTCTTATAAGGGCAAGCCCCTATAGTTAATTACATCTTAAATTACCAAAGTCATTAAAAAAAGTAAAGAAAACTCTCGATAAAAATCAAGGAATATTATCTTCACGGAATTTCAAAGGGTAGGACTTTTAAATGAGATCGGACTAGGAGGTGTGAAAGGGGATTGTATCAAATTTGGAACATTTATTATAGAATTCAAAAGAGCAAGAACTAGGGGATGTCATGGATCTAGAGGAGAACCTCGGAGACTTCCCAAGTCATCCTAACGTTTGGCTTAAATTTTGAGAAGAAATCTTTAAGTGTTTCATCCTGCCAATTTTATTTGTTACGTCTTACATTCATGTGAAATGATCATACAAATAGCCTGGAAGATGTGAGGATTTAAGTATGTGAGGATTTAAGAGGATTTAAGTCGTGACGGACGACAACCTCAGAATCCTAAGATGAGTTAGGGCTTATATTGTATAGTACGGCTATACAAAGGCTTAAAGATATGGTGAGGATTTACGTTGCATAAGCAAGCAACCTCGAAGTCCTATGACTTTGTTTTTGTTGTTTATATCTAAGGGAAGAAGATTGGTTTAGCTGGGGAAGACAGGTTCTGCTGTTGAAGATGGTCGTGCTGCCTGTCATGCTAGCTTCAAGCTCCTTGCCATGACGAGTTTAAGTTTTCTAATGTGTCAAGTTATAATGTCCAATCAAGTAGCCCAATGGTTTAAGTTCTTTAAATTTTATGAGGGCATGTTAAAGTTAATTAAAGCGACACCGGTTAGGATCCTACGGTTCCCTCGTTCCGGCACCACTATTTTCTATTAGATTCACTTACTCCAAATGAATTTATTAAACTCAACTTAATGAGTTCCATAATTTCATTTAGACCGTGAGAAACGTCGTTAGCAACCGTAGGTTACCTCCTCCGAGGGATTCCCGATCATCTGATATATACATCTTAATTTAGTTGTAGTTGTAGTTTTTGTGATGTTTGTGATTAAATTTTGAGTTGTTTTATATTTTGAATGTTGTGGCAGTGAAGTTTATCTTTGTTGATTTTAGTTTTAGTTTTAGTTTTGGTTTCGTGGTTATCCTGATAGTTTTAGTTTTCATGTAGGGTGGCATCGTTATTTAGCATGCAAGTTTTGCAAGTATAAAAGTACAGTATGAAAGTACAAGAAAGACAACACTGAAAACAAAAGTAAGGTTTTGGTAGTTTTCCTAACCCTATGTCATATCTTGGTGGGTCCTTAGGAATTTAGTTAAGGATGATTTTGTTAAGAAAAATATATTAAGTTTAGTAGACTTCTGAGGTATCCAACAGGTTAGGAGGAAGAAGCAGGTCCATGACTCCCTCTTATCACCTGGTGAAAAGCCTCGAGCTCATTTAAACTTATTATCTTGCTTAATAGTTCATCCAATGAATACCCTAATGCTCAATGGACATTGATGTCTCAATTATCCCTAAGAATATGTTAATTATCATTTGTAATTTAATTTTGAAGATTATGTGGGTGAAGACCTTTAAAGATGCAAGTTAGTGTTATTGGAACACTTGGCCAATTTTTTTATCCTAATTGGGCTTGTAGTGTTTTAAAGGTGTTAAATTTTAGTTATGTTTGTTTTTCTATTCCTCATTTAATCAGTCTTGATTTAACTTAGATCACTACTAAGCCCTTAAGACCTAGGTGAGTGTCTTAATTAATTTTGACAAGGTTAAGTTTTAGATGATCGTGATTCATTATTTGAATTTCATTTGAAAATCAAATAGGGGTATTAAATTGATTAATTATTGACTTCAAAAATTCATACCCCTAAGTCCTAGGTTCGTTTAATTTTAATGAACTTTCAAATTTTAATAATTTAAAAATTTATTAATTTATCCTTTCAATTGGGAAAGTGAGGTTGGTTTCTACCAATTAATTCCTTGTGTTTCGAACATCCAGACAAGTTGATTAAGATCAGAGGTTGCCCATTTCCCTCCTTGAATTAAGCCTAAGAGTTAATTAAGGCTAAATTCCTAAAATTACACTTTTGCCCCTTAAGGCTCTAACACTTCATATTTTATCAAGTTCAAATCAAATGACTTTGAAATTTTTATCCTACCTCATTCATGGGTCAATTAAGACATCAGAGGAGAAAATGTGAATTTTGAATTTTTAAAATTTAATTTAATTTATATAATTAGTTTCATGAAAAAATGAGATTTTTCAAAGAAAATTTGTTAAATTGACCAAGTTGAAGCCTAATCATCACTTGAAATTTTTACTCGAGTTAGACCTATACTAAAGAAGCATTTGCAACAAATTTCATGATTTTTTAAATTTTATTTGAATTATTAGAATTATTTTAAGTTCAGGGATATTTATTAATTATAAAATATTTTAAATGTGGAAAACTAAATTTTGTATTTTTTTAAAATCCCCCTAAAGTCAAAGAACTCAAAGAAGAAATTTTTATATTTTTCTAAGTTTTATTTGACTGATTGGAATTATTTTAGAAGTTTTATTTGACTGGTTGGAATTATTTTAAGGGAAATCCATTTTTTAGCCTTTAAAAATTATTTTAAGCTTGAAAATTCAGTATCTTTATTTAGAAAATCAGGAAAAATATCCCAATTATTTCTAAGTGCTTAGGAAGTAATTTAAAATATTTCTATGAATTTTATTATTTTTGTGATTTTTATGGATCTTTAATCATTTAAATATTTAAAATAAGCTTAAAAATCAAGTTTTTATTTTAAATACCATTTTATTTCTAAAAAACACCCCTTATCACAGAGAACTCAAAAAAGAAGTTTTTATAAATTTTTGAGTTATATTTTGATTTTTAAAAATCATTTAAGTGCCAAAAAGGATATTTATCTTTAAAAATCAACTTAAGCTACCAAATGAACTCAAAATGCTTTGAAATTTTTATGGTGAGTTCTCTGGATTGTAAACAATAGTGGAGATAAAAAATCAAGTCATTTTAATGTTTGTATTTTTCAAAATTAATTATTTTAGTGATTTAGTGTTTAGGCAAATTAGGTTTATTTTGGATGACTTGGCTCATGAGAAATTTTTCTAAAGGTTCTCTGGTCATTATAAACCTTCCAAAATTTTCTTGGATTTTTCTAGGCAACATGCTAATTTCTATGATTAATTCAACCAAATAATGCACATAAATTTAAAAAATATGATCTTCTATCTACGGACCTCCTATGACTTTGGAAAAATCAGGGAATGTTCCTTTTGACAGAGGGTACCACATGCCAAAAATTCAAGCTATGACAAAATGTCTATATGCAAGGAGATTTAAAATACTCCCAAAACTAATTGATTTTTAAAAAATCAAACATACATAAAATAGATACAAAATTTAATCCACATTATTCTCCTCTGTTCACTGAGCCATTTTTTGTGATTTTTATGGATCTTTAATCATTTAAATATTTAAAATAAGCTTAAAAATCAAGTTTTTATTTTAAATACCATTTTATTTCTAAAAAACACCCCTTATCACAGAGAACTCAAAAAAGAAGTTTTTATAAATTTTTGAGTTATATTTTGATTTTTAAAAATCATTTTAAGTGCCAAAAAGGATATTTATCTTTAAAAATCAACTTAAGCTACCAAATGAACTCAAAATGCTTTGAAATTTTTATGGTGAGTTCTCTGGATTGTAAACAATAGTGGAGATAAAAAATCAAGTCATTTTAATGTTTGTATTTTTCAAAATTAATTATTTTAGTGATTTAGTGTTTAGGCAAATTAGGTTTATTTTGGATGACTTGGCTCATGAGAAATTTTTCTAAAGGTTCTCTGGTCATTATAAACCTTCCAAAATTTTCTTGGATTTTTCTAGGCAACATGATAATTTCTATGATTAATTCAACCAAATAATGCACATAAATTTAAAAAATATGATCCTCTATCTACGGACCTCCTATGACTTTGGAAAAATCAGGGAATGTTCCTTTTGACAGAGGGTACCACATGCCAAAAATTCAAGCTATGACAAAATGTCTATATGCAAGGAGATTTAAAATACTCCCAAAACTAATTGATTTTTAAAAAATCAAACATACATAAAATAGATACCAAAACTAATTGATTTTTAAAAAATCAAACATACATCAAATAGATACAAAATTTAATCCACATTATTCTCCTCTGTTCACTGAGCCATAGGATTTTTTTATTTTATTTTTATGATTTTTCTACAACAAGATATGATTTTTTTAAATTAAGGGTCATTTTCTGAATTTTTTTTAATTCCCTATTTATCTATTTAAACGCGCGACACCACATCAACCTACGATGGCTCCTAAGTTCCACGTGAACCCATTCGACACTGTCGTCCACCTCAGTGCCGACTCGGCCCGCAGTTTATGTCCCGAAGTTGTCCCGAAGTGCTGTCTGGCTTGATCTCGACCGTCCATCCGATACACGCTTGATTGAACGACGCTCCGTCATATCAAGGGTAAATTTGAGTTTAGGATTGAAATTTGGGGAAATTGAGACCAATTTGGTAGACATTTGAGTTGAATTTAGGGAAAAATGGGCCTTTAAAGGGCAATTTGGGGGTTTTGGTCAAAGATGATCAAATTAGCCAAATCGGGTCATGTGATCGTTGAGAAAAATGAAATTAGGAATATTTGGGAGGTTTTGGAAATTTTTGGGATTTTTTGGAATTTTTAGAATTTTTCGTTAAGGAGGGGTGTTTTGGTAATTTGGCCAATTTTGTTGATTTTTCGTAGTTTGGGTGTTTTCAAAAGGTTTGAAATAATTTTTGAACCAACTTGGGTATTCTGGATAAATTTGGGAATTTTGGCCAAATTTGGTGTTCCAAGGGTATATGTGTAATTTGGGGGAAGTTTAGGGGCAAAATGGGGGAAGTTTAGGTGCAAAAGGCTAGGTTGGGTATCTTGGTAGAGTTGATGTACCAACCACCACCAATAAGCCATCGACCAATGGAAACCCCATTTTGGGTCCTCTATGTAATGGTTTTAGCCAAACTCTAGCCTAGGGCTAGTGGGTTTAGGGGACAACCTACATGAGTCTCCCAAAAGAGAAAGGGCTGAAAGTCTAGAAGCTTTAATGTTGTGACGATTCTTCCTTGGACTTCTTTATAAAATTCAAATTCTCTTTTATTCACCTTACTTATTTTGTAGTACTCAATCAAGCTAGGAGTCGGTAACTGTCGCGGGAGTTCCTACCTCTGAACATCGGCAGAAACCCAAACTGGCACTAGATGATCTGGAACATGATACTCGACATCTAGTGGGATGTACGACCCTGGGCTCCATGGTATATACTGATTTGTCCTCAGTGGGACGTATGGCTCATCCATCATAAAATCTGAAGTCTGAGACCCATCGGTGCTTGAGGTATACTCTTCCAATATATTGAAGCATTGTAAATGTAGAACATTGCAATCCGGGCATTCTACAAACGCCCTGTGGCTGATGTCTGGCTGATGTCCCTGCCCTGCAGGTATCTCAGCATTGCACGTCGGGCAACCCTTGCATAAAACATCTGAAGCTGAAGGTGTCTCTGGCGCTGTGACAAACCCCAGTTCTTCATCTGTGGCGGGTAGGCTGGAAGACGTTTCTTTCATGTATGGATCATATATATGCCCCTCAGGAATAGGGGAAAGTAAGTTGTTTGTTCCCTTCTAACGTCTGTGTTCTTCTCGTAAAAAAGCCCTCTGTTTTCTGTGGCTGGCGTTTCTGCGTTGCGTCCTGCGAAACGAAGCATCTGGTAGTCATTCATTATTGGCGGCTACTAGGCCCCAGGCTAGTGTAGCTATGATGGATGGCAAAAGACTGGGCCCCTCCATCAGGTCCTGCTCTTTTATCACGTTCTTCCCTTTATGTGATGCATTATCACTAGTTGTCACACTCATCAGTGAAGGCAATCCCTCTTTTTCTCTACAGCTAACTACATTCATCAGAGGACCTTCGTAGTAGATGTTGACTTGGTTAAAGTCCATGTTGAAGTCTATGATACCGCCCTACGGCACCATTTCCTAATTCAGTGCGAGGCTCCAGCCATCCTTGAAAGTAAAGATCAGCCTCTATCCCGACATTTTTCTGCAGACGATAGGAAAAATGTCAATGGACCGAAACCTAACACGAAAAAGAACAAAACAAAGTATTTATTATTGTATATTTTAGTTTATTTTAATGAAATGAATTGTTTATTAATGTATGAATTTTATTTAATTTAGTGGAGTATTAAGTTCAAAAGTGGAAAGGAGAAAATTTGATGTTTAAAATTTCTTCTCAAAATTTTCATTATATTTAGATTAATTACAAAATTTGGACCTGGTCATAGACATTTGACCACATAGATAACCCCAAAACAATCAAAGTTTCAAAGGTTCAAAGCAAGCAAAGGCACACGACATCAGGTTGGTAGTAGGTTTTCATGTATTGTCCATTTATTGGTAACATGGTGAAAACCTTATCAACGACAAATGGTCCCTCCCAAGTTGGCTTGAATTTTTCACCTATTTTGCGGCGTGCAAGAGTAGGCCTTTTGAGCACAAGTACAAGGTCACCAACTTTGAATGTCCTTGGGTGGACCAATTTATCGTGGGCTTGTACCATCTTTTCCTGGGAAAGCTCAAAATGTTGTTGTGCTTCTAGTCATTTTCCCTCAAGACTCTGCAGTTCTTCAAGTCTGAGTTTTGCACTTTCTTCCGTTGTGAGTTAGTTGGCAACAAAGACTCTGAGAGACGGTGTCTGTATTTCTAACGGTAGCATGACCTCAGACCCGTACACGAGTATATTGGGTGCACATTGAGTGGGAGTCCTGAAAGTCGTATGATAGGCGCATAAGGCTTATAATAGCTTGTTGTGCCAATCTCTTTTATTTTTGTTGAGTGTTTTCTTTAAAATCTATACCAGTGTCTTGTTGAGCCAGACCATTTGCCCTGAGATAGTAAATTGTAGAGTATCTCCGATCTATCCCATGTCTTTTGACAAAATTATTTATCTTTGTGCTTCTGAAAGTTGTCCCATTGTTGGAAATTATTCTTTGCGGTACTCCAAAATGGTAGACAATTTGGCTTTTGAAAAATTGAAGGACGTGTTGTGTCGTAACCTCACGCAACGGTACTACCTCTGCCCATTTGGAGAAGTAATTTTTAGTGACAAGTATAAATCTGTGTCCTTTGAAAGATGGAGGGTCTATCAAACATATTATGTCCATGCCCCAACACTTAAATGGCCACGAGACAACAGTTGAGTGTAGCAAATTCGGAGGCTGGTGTAAGACCACCCCGTGCTATTGGCATTGGTGACATTTTCTGGTTGTATCCATGCAGTCAGACTTCTTTGCTGACTAATAATATCTGAGTCTTTTGATCTTCATTTTCATCTGCAGCCCTAACTGGTGAGCACCACACAATCCACCATGTACTTCTTTGACAATATTTTGTGCTTCAACTCTGCTCAAACATCGTAGCCACATCTGGTCAAATGATCTTCTGTAGAGAACGTTTCCCATCAGGGCGTAAGACATAGCCCTCCTTATGGTGTGATGTGCTTCAGAGTTGTCTTCTGACAGCTTTCCAGTATGTAAATATTCTATTAATGGCTTGCGCCAATCTTCATTGATGTCTGCAACTGTATTTATTGCCTCTTCTTTTTCGAGCTTGTGTGGAGTTTTGACTTCGATTTGAGTTTTGACGTCGATTTAAGATAAAACTTGTCTTCCTTGTACTGTGATTTCAATGGAATCCTCCAGGGGACATGCCATTTCTTTGGCAAGTTTTGCTAGAGCGTCGGTATGGGCATTATCTCCCTTAGGAATCCGGTAGAAAGTCACATCGGGGAAGTCACATCGGGGAGAAAGTCACATCGGGGATCTGCTCCAGGAGCTTCATTATGTACTGATGGTACTCTGCTAATCTTAGTTTCAGAATTCTGTATTGTCCGACGAATTGTTGGATGACGAGTTGAGAGTCGTCATCGACGACTTGTTGGATGACGAGTTGAGAGTCGCCATGATGATAATGTTCGTTATATCCATTGAGATTGTCATTTCCAACCTGGTGTTTAAAGCTTCATATTCTGCTTCATTGTTGGTACACGGCTCTATCAGGTGGTAAGAGAACCTCAACATACCATTTTCTGGTGCGATAAAGATCAAACCGATCTCTACTTTGCTTGGTATAACTGTGCCTGATCCTTGGTATTTCTTGGCTAATGAAGCGCCATGGTAAACATTTCCCAGCATTAGGCACTGGAGAATTCCATTTGTAGTATTTGCTCGCCTGGTAACTAGTCATTGAGAGAGGACCCAGCTAGCCGTGGGTGTGCAGTGAGAAAATATACTAGTATCTGTCCCTTGATAACACGAAGGGGAACAAAATTTATATCAAATTGCAATAAGATCATTGACCATCTTGCTAAACGTCCAAAGAGTGTTGGTTGGGTTAGAGTTAGTAGGTAACAGATATTGCAAAGGATTAACTTTCGAGATCAGTGTAATCTTATGAAAAAGCATGTAATTGTCTAAGTTTTGAGCGGCAAAAATTAACGCCAGAGAATGCTTCTCAATAGGTGGATACCTTATCTCCGTCGGTATTAGGCGACGAATCAAGTAGTAGAGTGCATTTTCCATACCCTCGTCATTGACTTAGGCTAAAAGGGCTCCAAGAGAGTCATCTAAAGCCGCAAAATAAAGTATCAATGATTTCCCTGGGATAGGGACTGCAAAAACAAGAGGTGCCATTAAATATTGCTTAACATCTTTAAAGGCCCGCTGACATTTTTCTTCCCAAACAAATTTGGCGTCCTTTTTAATTAATGCCGAGAAAGGCTGACACCTACCTGAGAGATTAGAAATAAAGCGTCTCAGATATGCCAACATCCTCTAAAAGAAACATAGTTGTTTCAAGGTTTTAGGAGGAGGCATTTTCAAGATAGCTTTAATTTTATCCGGATCGATCTCGATTCCCCGATGACGGACAACGAATTCTAGAAATTTCTCGGAGGTAACGCCAAAGACGCACTTTAAGGGATTCATTTTAAGGTCATATCGTCGTAATTGTTCAAACACGATCCTTAAATCGTACAAATGGTCTATCTTTTGTTTACTTTTGAAGACCAAATCATCCACGTAGCATTCTACTTGATTATGGATGAGGTCGTCAAAAATTTTCGTCATTAATCTTCGTCATTGCACGCTGATATGTTGCTCTGGCGTTCTTTAGGCCGAACGTCATCACTGTGTAACAGAAAATTTTGATTGGTGTTCGGAAGGCTGTAAGTGCTGCATCCTCGGGAGCTATCTTAATTTGGTTGTATCCCGACGATCTGTCCATGAATGAGAAAATTTCGTGCGTTGAAGCGATATCCACCATCATTTCTGGTACGGGTTGTGGAAACTCGTCACTTGGACATGCCTTGCTCAAATCTCTGAAGTTAACACAAACACGGATCTGTCCATTTTTCTTCTTAACTGGGAGAATGTTAGCTAACCACATGGGGTATTGTTCTTCTTTAATAAAGTTGGCGTCTATCAACTTTTTCACTTCGGTGATGACTTGTTGTTCTATTTCAAGGCGCATTCTACTTGGAGCTTGCTTTACTGGAGTTATATTCTTGTCCACCCCAAGTTTATGAACAACAACCTCTGCTGACAGTCCTGACATTTCATCGTAGCTCCATGCAAAGCAATATTTGAATTCTATTAATAGTTTGATCAATTTTGAAGATTCTTCGCCATTGAGTAGAGAACTTATAAATGTGGGTTGGGGTTGTTCTTAAGTCTTGAGGTTAATCTCTTTCAATTCATTACCGGTAGATTTAATTTCCTCCAATTTTGGCGAAGCATCTTCTATTGGTTGATCAGTAGAGTCATCCTCTATATCGAGGCAATCCTCCATTATCTCACCATTAACAATCATGCAAAACTCAGAATCATCGACTCGTCCGATTGTACCAAATCTGAGACCCTCTTTTGAATCTAGAGTTTAACTTTTAACATTTCATAATTTTTTAAAAAGTTGAAATTTATCTTTTCGCATTTTTTTTTGGTAAATGTCCCTGTTGAATTAACTTTTGAACACAAGTCGAAAGGTAACCAAAAGGCAATTCCATTAATTCTTTAGGATCATCATCCAAATTTACATGTTTTTTAAGCTCAGTAGAGGTAGAAACATGAGAAGTAGAAGCATGGAAAAATTTGATCAGCCTTAAACCAACGCTACGGACTTCCTTGAACTCTAAACTCTTGACCTTCTGAGGGAGAATTGGAGTAAGGGTCATAACATCCACATAGTGGTTTATCCGATCATATATTATTTCATATTCATTTTTCTTTGTATCTTCTAGGGATATCTCGTACTGAGGTTTCTTCTGTTTTGTCATCATTATCTCGTCTTCGGAACTATCTTCATTACCAATATTGATAGTTGGCCTAGTCCATTCAATGATTAAGTTGATTCTTCCTTGTCCACGTCCCAGGCCTCGACCTCGGGTACGTAAACTAAAGGAACCTTCACCAACTCATTGCAAGAGAGTGGTGGAAGATCGCTGAAGTGGATTTGACTAGCTTTCTCTTTGTAATTCTTCTAAATCTTCATATTTGTTCATGATAATTTCACAAGAGAAGACAGTTTTCTTTGGAGGTGTGTGGTAGGCAGCATCTTCATGGATACCAACTTCATGCACTGAAAATGGTTGTAAGTCTCCTTTGATGCGGTTTTATTGACCATCTTTGCAATACTTGATGCATTTAAGGATGATAGAACCATGTTGTGCTCATGAATCCACAATTGACCTAGTAAAGCGTTAAAAGAGTTCTCGACATCTATGATATAAAATTTAGTGGTTATTATGAGTTCTTCAACCTTCATAAGTAATGTAATTGATCCAAGGGATCTTTCTCCCTTTTGGTTGAATCCTCTTAACATCATTTTATCGATCATAAGTTCTTGAGCTTCAATATCCAAGTAGGCCAATGTTTGTAGGCTCATTAAGTTAAGAGATACTCTAAGATCTACTAAAACGCTGGACAAAACAAATTTGTCGATGTTGACGGAGATGTATAGTGGACGGTTGTGGTCGGCGGTACCGAGCAACAGGTCTTCATCTGTAAAGGTTACCCCATGTTGTTCTTTCAATGAACAAACTTCATCTAAGGAGATGTGTTGGCCAACTGAGGCTGGGTCAAGCAAAGATGTAACCAGAGACTCTCTCATCTCCTTTGATAGGATCAAAGCGTCGTAGAAGCTTAATCGGGTTGGCAACTTCCTAAGATGAGCTAGCAAGTTGTAGTCTACTTTGTCTGATCCTCTGATTTTGTCTTGATCATGTGATTCTTCCACTAGTTGAGGTGGGGGTATCTCTTCTCGAGTCATTATCTGCTTTCCTTTATCTGTTGGAGCTGTTCTTGGTGGTAACACTTTTTTGCTCCTTAGGTTAACCTCTGTGATTTCTTCTTCTTGAGTTATCCTTATTGAATCTTCCGGTGTCTCCTCCTCTTCATCGGAAAGATCTAAATTAACAGTAAACGGTGTACCGTGGTGCTTGAGAACTGGTTCCTCGCTTTTGGTGCTGTCGTAAGCGGTGTCATTGGTGTCTTCTTTGAACTTGAGATTGAGTTCATCAGACTCTAATACAATTTGAAGATCGTTTTGGGGATAGAGATCGAAGTTAGATTCGTCATAATCAGTTACGTTATCACAATCAGTTACGTTATCACCAAAAACAGTTAAAACGTAGCCAAAATCATAATCATTGTATTCATAAGACCCTAGAGAGACAATAAGATAATCATACAAAGTTAGGGGTTTGAGGATTTTCTTCTTTCTTCCTTGAATCCGAGAGAATCCGAGACAACTAATCTAGCAGAGGTAGCCCCTATCCTACCCTCCGTGCTATCAATCTGTGCAGTGACACTTTTCTTCTCCTTCTTTGTCCTTGATGATAACGGATCTCCTGGAGAAATCTTCATCTCGGTCTTAGTATGCTGAGGACTCTGAATAGAAGCTTGTTTTGATGCATAATGGATCTTATTCAGTACTTTCTTGGATGATCTACTTCAGACCTCATTCCATCCTTCTTCTCTGGTATGTGTAGAAGATTGTTCTGATGAATCCTGTATTTGATTGAGGGCCCTCTTGAGTTCGTCCCAAGTTGTAGTCCATCCATCTGTTCCAGTATACAGATCAATCGGGGATATTGGATCGTCCGAAATCATATTTATGAAACCTTTTTCAGGTTCTCTTAAATATTCTTTCAGGATCGTTATGTTCCCTTCTTTATGGTTCCTCTCGAGCCAGTCCTTAAAGACAAAGCATCCTTCTATGTGTGCCCCAGCAACCGGTGGTACGGGCAATAATTTGGTTCAATCTGCCTATCCACCTCTTCGGGCTTCTTCGGATATGGTAGTCTGAACTCCGACTTCTTCATCAAAATTCTAAATATCTTAGATATAGCTTCATCCTTGAAAGAATGCACCATTTTACGTCGTTCTGACAGGGACATTTTCCTCTCCCCTGTTCGAGGTGATCCTTCTTGAGGCAGTCGCTGGTTGGACTG
Organism: Phalaenopsis equestris; assembly: GCF_001263595.1. NCBI lineage: Eukaryota > Viridiplantae > Streptophyta > Magnoliopsida > Asparagales > Orchidaceae > Phalaenopsis > Phalaenopsis equestris. The sequence continues at coordinate 26,370 of NW_018240627.1, read as the reverse complement.
ACTACTCTGTTTCTGTGCACACTGCAATGAAGACTAGCGAGGATCTTCTACATATATCTTCATCAGCTGTTTTCCTTTGTCAATGGTCGCTACTACTGCTGATTTCTTTTCAAACACTCTGGTCACTTTAGCCTTTTTGTGTGACTCCATGTGCTTGATTTTTTCCTGTAGATTGTTGGCTTTATTGAGTAGCTTCTCAAAGGATTTGATGGTAAATCCCTTGAACATGAAAGCTACTAGCCCATCTATGCTCTTGATTAGAATCTCAATCGCATGATGTTTCTGTAGCTAAGGTTCACATTTCATGCTAAGGTTTCTCCACCTCAAAATGTAGACCACCAAGGTTTCGCTAGGCTTTTTGTTTTTCCATCATGAGCACTCTAATAGACACATGATGTTGCACTCCGGTGAATCTCTTCATAAATAACTGTTCCAACTCGGAAAATATCTTAACTGACCCGTTGGGCAAATCAGCATACCAGTCGAAATCAATCCCTAACAAACTGCTGACGAACTGCTGGCAGAGTAAAGCTTCACTATTCCTCGTGTTGCCACAGCTGGCTCAGAAATGTGCTATATGCTGTCTGGTATTTACAGTCCCATCAAATATCTTAAAGTTTGGGGCCACAAAACCCTTGAGGAAAGGCACGACATCAAATTCCTCCAGGTAAGGTCTATCCTTTAGAACCAATGCACCACCCTTAAATTGGGTTAAGGCGTCCCGCACTTGTTCAACCATTTGCTTGAACTCTTTCTCTGACATGGCGCTCGATGGAGAATCCTTTCTATGTTGTTCATCTCTGTTTGCTGAAATAACCTCTCTTCTTTCATCTGTAATGTGAATGATCTCCGACTGATTGATCTTTGGAGAAACCAACTGCGGCACTTGTGATTGCCCTTGAATGGTGGCCATGGTAGTCATGGCTGCAACCATTTCTTGTATTCTTTTTTCCAGTAGACTAACTTGCTCATCCCGTAGGAGGATAACCCTACGCAGCTCATCAACAACATTCTCTTCGGCGGCTTTGGTATCAATTACATGGACATCCATGAAATCTTCCTCTAGGTAATCTTTATAATCAAAATCTTCATCATTATTATCAATGAAAACTCCGTGCTCTCGAGCTAACTCAGAAATTTCGATCCTGAGTTTCTCAACTTTTTCTTCAATTATCGACTCTTTGATTGTTTTAAGATCTGGGGGACCCTGATGGACCTCCTCCTCTTGTTCTTCCATCTCGCTGGCTATCGTTGCGACGATGTCAGATATTTCGGACCCTGGCTTCATTCCTTGTCCTTGTCCCGCGGGCTTACCGGACTGTATCGATGCAGCGACCTTGGGTACCCATACCTTTTTACTTTTCAATGATGAGGTCTCAGGACAGAGTGTCTTAGTTGAAACATCAGTATGTCACGGGAAAGTATGCTCCCCGTGGTGTAGACCGACTAGAGTGCCAAGTAATCATCTTGTCTTTGCCTTTGGGATTGTGGGAATATCTCTATAATAGATGACGGATAAGATCTTCGGACCCAGTCTCGACTTACCTGGTCGATGACTTGGGGTTCTGGTGATAGTATAATCAGTAGTAATCACTGTGGTATCAACTCTGTTCCCTAAACAGAACTAGATGGGGATACGGGTGGGTGTCACTTCAATTGTCTTTCGAGGCTGTCTGGCGGACTTAATGTCCTTCAAAATTTCCTTCTTCGTACTAGGAGAAATTGCATGTCCCACTCTTTTATGTAACTTGCTAACTAAACATCCTTCTTTAGTAGCTATCATCTTAAAAACTGCACTGACTCGGGTGATAGGAGTGAACTTCTTTCTCTCCTCATGATGTCTATGAAATGGTGGTAATGCGGCAGCGACTCACCGAATACTCTGACATCCATCGATATCCATCAGAGGATGGAATCTACTCCCTTGTAGGAGTGGATAAATTTTTGGTAACACTTCTTCATCATGATGAGGCTCCTCCTGAACTTGACCCAATCTCAAACACGGGTGGTGGGACAGTTAATCCCTCAATCAGATCCTCAATAATCATTACTTCTTTACCCTTAGCAGCAGCGGGGATAGCAGGTTTGGTGTGTGCTGTGGAGGCAGTAGTTTTGGCCTTCTTGCAGGTGGGGAAGTCTTGAATGCAATTCAGGTTGAACTCTGCAAACGGTTCTTGTATTTCCGATGCGACAATCTTCATTACCACAAACGGGGCTTTCCAGAGGATGACCTTGAGATCTTCAAATCCGGCTCCAAATTTGATGGTAGGAGCGAGGTTACGGGCTTCGTGACTTATTGGCAGGTTGCAGGAAAAGGTCAGTGTTGTGTAGGTCAATACAACAAGCTTTAAAACAGAAAGTTTTGAGGTTAGTTATATGGTCAAAACCACATATTTTTTAGTGCAAGCGCTGAGAGTAGAGGTTGACTGTAGACCGGGCGAGTCTTAATTTATGGGTATTTTAAAATTTTGTTTAAAAGAAATTAAAAGGTGGAAGTTTAATTAATATAAGAAAATTTTAAAGTGTGCGCAGTATAATACGATGTGGTTTAATTTGTAAAATAGTAAATCAAATTTGGAAGAGAGATGTGAAGTGTTTAGGACCCACTGCGGGACCCATTTATAAACAAACAATGCCCAGGTGAAAGTAGTCCACCGACACACTTATTGTGGGTCCGAGTACAGTGTGGAAAGTATAGAAAAAGATGATACTGTAAACTATAAAAGCGTACTTGACGAGTCCTCTCGTTCCACCACCTGAAACTCAAAATGCATGTGAGGGTATTTTATGTGAAGTGTAAAAATAAGGTTTTCATGAAATTGTCGGCACTATTTTTGGTTTGGGGAGTTGCCCATAAGAAGCTGTCGGTCACCGAAATCAAGATCTTGTTGCTTGTTTCTGAAGGACATTTTAATGTTTAGAAAAATATGAAATCAAACTAACCCCGTATTTTTCATAGTTTAAATAAAAGAGCACTATATCTCAAATCTTGTATCTATCCCAAAGGATAAACACAAGACTTAAGGATGAGGCTCGATCAAATAAACTAAAAAATATATGACGTCTGTTTGGTTTGCGAAATTATTTTATTTGCCGATAATTTCCCCTATTTAAATTGAAGAATTAAACAGGGTTTATATTAAGCTGGGTTCGGAAAAGCTTCCTATAAGGGTAAGCCCCTATAGTTATTTACATCTTAAATGACCAAAGTCATTTAAGAAAACTCTCGATAAACACCAAGGAATATTATCTTCACGAAATTTCAAAGGGTAGGACTTTTCAATGAGATCGAACTAGGAGGTGTGAAATGGGATTGTCTCAAATTTTGAACATTTATTATAGAATTCAAAGAAGAAAGAACTATCCAAGGGAGGAGGAACTAGGGGATGTCATGGATCCAAAGGAGAATCTCAGTGACTTCCCAAGCTATCCTAACATTTGGCATAAATTTTAAGAAGAAATATTGAAGTGTTTCATCCTGCCAATTTTATTTGTTAGGGCTTACATTCGTGTGAAATAATCACACAAATAGCCTGGAAGATGTGAGGATTTAGGTCATGATAGACGACAACCTCGGAATCCTAAGACGAGTTAGGGCTCATATTGTATAACAGGGCTATACAAATGCCTAAGGATGGGGTGAGGATTTATGTTGCATAAGAAAGCAACCTTGAAGTTCTATGGCTTTGTTGTTTATATCTAAGGAAAGAAGATTGGTTCAGCTGGGGAAGACATCTTCTGCTGTTGAAGATGATCGTGCTGCCCATCATGCTAGCTCCAAGTTCCTTGCCGTGACGAGTTTAAGTTTTCTAAAGAGTCAAGTTATAATATCCAATCAGGTGGCCCTATGGTTGAAGTTCTTTAAATTTATGGGGGCATGTTAAAGTTGATTAGAGTGACACCGGTTAGGATCCTACGGTTCCCTCGTTCCAGCACCACTATTTTCTATTGGATTCACTTAGTCCAAATGAATTTATTAAACTCAACTTAATGAGTTCCATAATTTCATTTAAACA
>NW_018240627.1:0-22303 GCF_001263595.1 Phalaenopsis equestris | reverse complement strand
TCGTTAGCAACCGTAGGTTACCTCCTCCGAGGGATTCCTGATCATCCGATAGAGACGTCTTAATTTAGTTGTAGTTGTAGTTTTTGTGATGTTTGTGATTAAATTTTGAGTTGTTTTATATTTTGAATGTTGTGGAAGTGAATTTTATCTTGGTTGATTTTAGTTTTAGTTTTAGTTTTGGTTTTGTGGCTATCCTGATAGTTTTAGTTTTCATGTAGGGTGGCATCTTGTTTAGCATGCAAGTTTTGCAAGTATGAAAGTACAGTATGAACGTACAAGAAAGATAACACTGAAAACAGAAAGATAACACGTACAAGAAAGATAACACTGAAAACTGTAAAAGCGTACCTTGCGAGTCTTCTCGTTCCACCACCTGAAACTTATAATGCATGTAAGGGCAGTTCATGTAGAGGCAAAAAGTACGGTATTGGTATTAACAGAGATATAGAGTGGTCGGTTGTAGTCAGTAGTACCGAGCAACAAGTCTACATCTGTGAAGTTTATCCTAGGTTGTTCTTTCAATGAGTAAACATTGTCAAAAAAAGTGTTGGCCAACTGAGCTAAGCAAATCTCCTGGTCTAGCAAAGCTGTAACCAGAGACTCTCTCATCTCTTTTGACAGGATCAGAGTTTCGTAAATTCTTAGTTTGGCAGGCAACCTTTTATGATGAGCTAGCTCATTATATTTCACTTTATACAATCTTCCAATCTTTACTTGACTACGTGGTTCTTCCACTGGCGGAGGTGGAGGTAGATCTTCCTGAGTTATTATTTGTTTTCCCTTATCCACTGAAGCTAACCTCGGGGGTGAAACTTTTCCACTCTTTAGATTTATTTCTGTAATTTCTTTTTCTTGAAATGTTGTAGGCAAGGTTTCTAGTGTCTCCTCTTCATTAGAGAGGTCCAAGTTGATAGCAAGTGGTGCACCGTGGTACTCGAGGACCGGTTCCTAACTTTCAGTGCTATCATAACCAGTGCTATCAGAATCTTCATTAGACTTAAGTATGATTTGAGGATCGGTTTGAGAATCAAGATTGGCGTTATATTGAGCAAAGTCGGTACGTTATCACTAGAAATAGTTAAAACGTAGCCGAAATCATAATCATTTTATTCATAATACCCCAGTGGGGCAAAAAGATAATCATACATGGTTAGGGCTCGAGGATTTTCTTCCCCAAATCTGAGACAACCAGTCTAATAGAGGTAGACCCTATCCTGCTCTATCGGTCTTCATGACATCGTTCTTCTCTTTCTCTTCTACTTGCGGCAATTTCTTTGGTGAGATCTCCATCTTGAGTTGAGTAGGGTGTAGACTCTGAACGACTGCCTGTATTGAAGCAGTCTATATCTGAACCAGTATCTTCTTGGATGACTTGCTCCAAATTGTACTCCATCCATCCTTTTCCAACTACGGTTCTATTAGATTGATTGGCTTGGCCAAAATCATATTTACATAACCTTTTTCAGGTTCTTTTAAATTTTCCTTTGTGATCGTTAGATTTTCTTCTTTAAAATTTCTCTTGAGCCAGTCCTTGAAAATGAAATAGCCCTCTATTTTATGTCTCAGCATCCTGTGGTAGGGGCAAAAATTGGGATGCTTCTTCTTGTCAACTTCCTCTAGCTTCTTCAGTATTGGTAATCTGAACTCGTTCTTCTTCAATAAGTTTCTAAACATAGTCAACTTCCTCTAGCTTCTTCAGTATTGGTAATCTAAACTCGTTCTTCTTCAATAAGTTTCTAAACATCTTTGGCACAATCTCATCTTTGAAAGAATATATCCTCCTTTTTATTCTAACAGTGTCAAACCCATTCTACCCTCTGCTCGGTACGGTCCTCCCTGATGTGACTACTGGCTAGACTGGTTATACTGTTGTGTTTGTTGCTACTGAGTATGTTGTGATGATTGTTGGGAATTTTGGTGAGAATGCTCTGCCTATATCTTCATTAACTGATTTCGCTTATCGATCGTTGCCACTATTCCAGATTTCTTTTCAATTACCCTAGTTGTCCTGGACTTCTCGGCCTTTTAATGAGAATCCGTATGCTTAACTTGTTCTTGCAGATTGCTAGCTTTATTGAGTAGCTTTTGGAAGGAATTGATGGTGAGTCCCTTAAGCATGAAAGATATTGGCCCATGGATTCTTTTGAGTAGAATCTCAATTGCATGATGTTCCGTAGCTGAGGCCCACATTCATGTAAATGGTTTCTCCACCTCAAGATATAATCCACTAAAGTCTCCTTAAGCTTTTGCCTCTCTATCATGAGATCTCTAATAGAAACATGTTTTTGTTCTCCAACAAATCTATTTACAAATAACTATTCTAACTTGAAGAATGTCTTCACTGATCCGTAGGGCAACTCGACATACCAATCAAATGCTATCCCTGATAAGCTACTGACAAACTAACGGAAAAGCAAGGCTTCATTGCCTCGAGTATTTCCATAACTGGCTTGGAAATGCCTATATGCTATGTGGGATTTCCAGCCCCGCCAAATATCTTAAATTTTGGTGACACAAAACACTTAGGGTAGGGCACGATATCAAAGTCTTCCGGATAGGGTTTACCATTTAAAATCAGTTCACTACCCATAGATTGGGCCAATGCCTCTTGAACTTGTTCAAACATTTATTTAAATCACTTTTCTGGTATGATGCTTTGGGCAGTCCTTTTTTTGCTGATCATCCCTGTTAGCCGAGGAAACTTCCCTCCTTTCATCGGTGATATGTATAATGTCTGGCTAGTTGACTTCTGGAGAAGCTAACTGTTGTGGTTGAGACTGTCCATGAATTGTAGCCATGACAGCCATGGTAGTGGCCATCAATTCCATTCTTTTCTCCATTTGGTTGATTTGCTTGTCCCTTAGTAGAAAAACCCTATGCAGATTATCTATGGCATTCCCTTCTATAAGAGGTTGGGCATCACGTGTAGATGCAATAGTTCTAGTTTTGATGACATGAATATCCTTGAATTCTTGATCGAGATAGTCGTTAAAATCATCATCATCATCATCATCATCATCATCATCATCATCATCACCAACGGTAACTCTATGTTCTCGAACTAACTCAGAAATTTTGACCCTGAGCTTCTCAACCTTTTCTTCAGCTATTGATTCTTGTGATTTTGAGATTTGGGGGACCATGTTGAACATCCTCCACTTGTTCATCCAATTTGATAGCAATAGCTGCGATGATGTCAAATACTTTGAACCTTGCTTCATTCCATGATCCTGCCCTACAGGCTCACTAAATCATATTGGTACGATAACCTTAGGTACACATACCATTTTCTTTGACGGTGATGTCTTGAGATGAGGTGTCTCAATAGAGGCATTGGCACGTCGAAGAGAGGCATGATTCCTATTATGCATACCAGATATATTACCATGTAACTTCTTCATCTTTTCCTACAAAACTTTAGAAACATCCTTATGACTGGTAATAGGTAGAATTCTTAGAACCAGACATGACTTAACCGGTCGACGATCTGCAGGTCTTAAAGCAGCAATAGTAGAATCGATGGTGATGATGGTAGTATCAACTCTGCTTCCCAACCGGAACATGACGGGAATGCGAGCAGGCAAAGTTTTAATTGATCTTTGAGGTCGTCGGGAAGATTTGACATCTCTTAGAATTTCTTTCTTCTTAGAATTTCTTTCTTCAGTCTTTCTTCAGGTGAGGGGATATTGCACATCCCACTCATTTAAGTAATTCACTGACTGAACAACCCTCTTTGGAAGCTAATATCTGGAATAATGTATTGACTCAGGTGATAAGAGGGGGCTTCTTCCTCTCCCCACCATGTCCATGATCTGATGGTAAAGTAGCAGCAATCTTATGGATACTTTCATACCCATTGGTGTCTTTTAAAGGATGGAACCTACTCCCTCGCAGAAGCGGATATGTCTCCAGCAATCCTAGTTCTTCCAGATGAGAAATTTCATCGATAGACACCTCTTCAGAAATCTGGGCTTTACTAGCCTTTCGAACCTTTTAGCTGCAGTTTCTTCTTTATGATCAAGTTAATGGCACATTTTTCAAGCTCGATCTAATTTCAAATATCGATGATGGGACGGTAAATCCTTCGGTTGTATCTTCAACGAACATGACCTCTTTTCCTTTAGTGGAAACGAGAACAACGATTAATGTCGTGGTGGCAACAGTCTTTTCCTTCTTGTGAAAAGGGAAATCTTGAAGATAGTTTAGGTTGAACTCAGCAGATGCCTCCTGAACTTCCAGAGTGGCAACTTTCATAATGACGAATGGAGCCTTTTTTAGCACAACTTCAAGTTCATCGAATTTGGCTCCAAACATAATAGTAGGAGCGACATTTCAGGCATTGTGGCTTGTCAGCAAGTTGCAAGAGAAAGTGAGCGTAGAGAACTCCATTGCAACAGCTTTAAAAAGAAAGCTCCTGGGGATATTTATTTGGCCAACACTTTGTAACTCTAGTGCGAACACTAGAAATTAGCAAAGGCCAATTTGTAGACTGGGTAGTCTTTATTCAACTTTTAATTTATGAAATTTTTAAAATTTAGTAAAAGTTGTTTCAAAGTAGAAGAATTTAATTAAGTAAGAAAAGTTAATGAGCAAGCGCAACATGACATAATTTGATTTAATTCACAAATAAGCAAACCAAACTCGAAAGGAAACAAAGAAAAAAGTAAAGTTTAGGACCCAGTAAGGGACCAACTTTACAACGCACAATGCCCAGATGACACTACTCCACCAACACACCTACTGGGGGTCCGACCCCACACAAAAGGCAAAAGTCCTAATGAACTCTTAAATCTCTCTATCCAAAGGTGATTGAACAGACGGTGTGTGGGAGAGTTGATCGTACTTACTTAAGAAAGAAATTGGTGAAGTATGCCAACAGAAGAAGGGTAATTTAGACCATAAGGAACATGGAAGCATTACTGATGTACGAGGACAATATTATCTAATTTAAATGGAGAAAGAAACTCATCCCCAGTAGAGTCGCCAAAAACTGTCGGCACAATTTTAGGGGGTCCTGTGGAAGCTGTCTGTCCCCATAATGGAAATTCCGACGCCAGCTTCAGAGAGACATTACATATATATATATATATATATATAGTTTAGAAAAATATGAAATCAAACTGATCTCATATCTTTCAAAGTTTAGATGAAAGAGCACTACACCTCAAGCAATGTTGCTATCTCGAAAGAATTCAAAGTTTAGATGAAAGAGCACTACACCTCAAACAATGTTGCTATCTCAAAAGAAAATGTTGCTATCTCGAAAGAAAAACACATGACTTGATAGTGAGGCTCAATCAAATAAACTAAGAAATATATGACATCCGTCTAATCTGTGAAAAAATTTTATTATAAGCCGACAAGTTCCCCTTTTTAATATGAAAAATTAAATAGGGTTTATATTAAGCTAGGTTCTTGAAAGTTTCCTATAAAGGCTAGCCCTTATAGTTAATTACATCTTAGATAACTGAAGTCACCTAAGAAAACTCTCGATAAAAATCAAGAGATTTTGTCTTCAATAATTTCAAAGGATATGACTTTTCAAAGAGATCAAACAAAGAGGTGTGAAAGGGGAATGACTCAAATTTGGAACATTTTATTTTGGAATCCAAAGGAAGAAGAACTAGGGGGATGTCATTGATCTTGAGGAGAACCATGGTAACTTCCCAAACTATCCTACTGTTTGGCTTCAATTTGAAGAAGAAATATTTAAATGTTTCATCCTACCAATTTTATTAATTAAGGATTACATTATTATAAGACGATCACACAAATAGCCTGAAAGATGTGAGGATTTAGGTCATGACGAATGACAACCTCAGAATCCTAAAACATGTTAGGGCTTAAATTGTATAGCAGGGCTATACAAAGGCCTACAGAAAATTTGACGATTTATTTTGCTAGGCAAACAACCTCAAAATCTTATGACTCTGTTGTTTAATTCTAAGGAATGATTTAGTTGGGGTAGGTATATTTTGTTGTTGAAGATGATCGTGCTGCCCACAATGATACCTTGAAGCTCATCATCGTGGCAAGTTTAATTTTAGAAGTGTCAATTTGTAAAGATTGAGAGAAGTATTAAGTTTAGAGGTCAAGTTTTCTAAGGTTTCCTAAGGTTATGGTTATTTAAATATTATGCGGTATTTTGAAGTTGATTATAGTGACACAGGTTAAGATCCCACAGTTCCCTCATTCTGATATCACAATTTTCTTTTGAATTTACTTAGCTTAATCGAGTTGTGAAATCCATTCAAACCGAGAAGATCTCATTAGCAACCGTGGGTTACCTCCTCCGAGGGACTCCTGTAAATTCAAAAGGATATTTTAAAGTGAATTTTCAAAAAATTTATGGTTACCTTTCAAATAGTTAAATGTTTGTTTTTTGAAAAAATTGATTATATATATATTTTTTAAGAGGTTGTTTTGATTTTGCAAGTGAAGTAAGGAACTCACCCAAGCATTGTAGGCAACACGACCATCTTCAATAGCGTACTTTTCATCTTCACGGTATTCCGATGAAAGATTAGCTTTTGCAACAAGCTAAAAAGATGAAAGTTACACTGTTTAGAAGAATTTTAAAACATGTTGAAATTCTTGAAGTTTAGAAGTTTAAAAGTTATTTTTATTTTGCAAGTTAAGTAAATTTTTTAGAAGCTAATCTTTGTAGAAAGTAAAATGACAGAAATTAAGTAACACTATAAAGCGTACCTGTCATCTTCTCGTCATTCCTACTGAAAGATTAGCTTTTGCAACTTGCATGTAATCTTGTAGAAATTTAAATATTTTACAAGAGTATATGGAGGTGTATCTAACATACTCAAAACTATGATTTACTGAGTCTCGAAAGATCTTAATTGATGATTTTAGAACAAAATATAACAAGTTTAATTTGTCCTTCAAAATATTAAAGAAATTCTAAAGTGTTTGGGGAATGACCCTGAACTACTTTAAAGATCCCTTGAAGCATTTGAGTTCATTTTGAACTTATCATATTGTTCTACTAATCATCACAGGTCAAATTAAAGCTACCCCATGACTTAGTTAACTTTGACATTTTAATTATGCGGAAGACGGTGTACACAACTAATCAGTTGATATTTTGCTTAAAAGTTATGTAGGTGAATGCCCCTAAGGAAAGTTTCAGTCATTAAAGGCCTTTGTACCCCCCACTAAAGCTAGACTTGTAGTGTAAATCATCAACCATTTTATCCTCTAAATCCCATCAAATGAATTAAATATCAAGCCTAGCTCACTACTTAACCCTTTAATAAATCTAATAGGAAAAAGATTAGCAAAGGTTAGAATTTAAATTTAGTTATATGGATTCTTATTAAAAAGAAGTCAGATCATCATTAATTGTGGACTTAATCATAAGCGAAACATCATCTCCCTAGTTTAAGCTCATCACTTGGAAATTATTTGATTTTGATTAGCTTCTAAATCTTATTATTTAGAAAATTCATAGTTGCATTATTATTATGGAAAAGGTGGCAAGTTGGTTTTTCTATCTTTTACCCATTATGTTTCAATCATCCAAACATGTTAATTAGAAACAATATTACCCCTTTCCCTTTAGTTAATCCCAAATTTTTATTAAGGAACCAAAAGCCTAAAATGACCACTTTACTCTTAGGACTCTTCACCTCATAACATATGAATCATAATTCAAGTGACTTAAGAGATTTTAGAATGCCCTATCCATAGAGTAATTGAAACATCAGAGGAGAAAAATGTGATTTTTTAAATTTATATTTAATTTAAATAATTATCTTAACCTAGAAAATTGGATTTTCAAAGTTAATTTATTTAATCAGTCAAAATAAAGTGTTTGGTTTATGTGAAAAGTATTAAAGGTTCCCTTAGGTCAGAGAAAACACTTAGGCAAAATGCTAAGATTTTCTAAATTAAGATTTAATTTATTTTTGTAATTATTCATTGGTTTTTAATGATTCGATTAAATGGAAAAAATATGTTTTAATTTTCAAATTTTATTTTTACATTTTTATTAAACCTCCTTGATTTCAGAGAATCCAGAGAAACAAATTTTATATTTTTATGATTTTTAATTTATTTATTATAAATATTTTAATGAGAAGATAATGGATATACATTTTTAAGCCTTTGAAGATTTATTTTTAGCTTAGAAAAATTAGTAAAAATATTTTAATGAGTCCCAAGTGATCAGGGAAACATTAGGAACATTTTGAAATATTTTTATATTTTTGGAAATTTTTTATTATTTTTAATTATTTTTAATTAAAAAAAAAGCTCAAAATCAAGATTTTGTCAAAATTACTTTTATTTTTCCTAAGTCCTCCTAATTACAAGGAACTCAGAAAATAAATTTCCTTAATTTTCTTAAGTGTATTTAATTTAATATAATTATTTTTGTACAAAAATACAATGTTTCTTAAAAGATCAACTTTAGTACTTAAACTTAATCAAATAGTTCACAAATTTTTACAAAGGTTAGAATGATTTTTACACACACTGTGGATTTAATTTTATTGATTTTTGTCTAAAATTTAATTTAAATAAATTAATACAAGATAGACACATTTAATTAATTATAGAAATTTACAAAAGTATTCAAACCCTCATATATTTTTCCTAAGCATCTTTGACCACAGGAAACCTACTAAAATTTGTCCCATAATTTTTCATATGGTATTTCAATTTATATAATTAAATTTAGCAAAAATAGCCAACTTAACTTAAAAATTAGGGTTAGAAACACAGAGATGTCCTCTGACCCTGAAAAAATTAGAGAACATAGAATCTATCATGAGGAACAAACCCTACAAATTTCTAGTCATGTTGAATAATGTTTAACCATAATGAATTGAAATATCAAAGAGAGTATTTAATTAAATAAAAATCAAACAGTTGTCAAATAATTTTTTCTTTTGGTCCAAATTATTCTCCTCTGTTCACTGAGCAAGAGGGTATTTTTGATTTATTTTTTATGATTTTTCTATGAAAACATATGATTTTTTGAAGTTCTGGCATTTAAAAAAATCCAAAAAATCCATATTTTTCTACTCAAACATGGGGCACCACCTCAACCTCGGCAGCTAAGAACTCTCCATGTGGCGCTCTGCTATTCAACGCCACCAGCCACGTAGCCACCTTGCTAGCCTGCCTTTTCATTCCATCCACTTGTCCAATGTGATCTTAATTGTCCATGAAATAAACTCGTCTTGTCCAATGTGATCTTAATTGTCCATGAAATAAATGCGTGATCGGACAACATCTGTTGATCGTCCCCAAGTGACCTAACCCGTAAGTTGTTCACACTAAAACCTTAAGATCTTGAGCTAAACTCAACCAAATCACTTTGAGTTTATTACTATACCTTCATCTACTCAAGACAAACATATCTATATAACATATACAGTATCAAATACAGTAAATATGTATGGAGAATCAAATGAAGCTCGGTTTAGGGTTGAGGCACAATACCTTTGTCTGAGAGGGGATGCCTCAATCAGATGGTTGTAGTAGCTTTGATTGGGTCTAAAGTACCTCCAAATGAAGTCATAGGCTCTAGTGAATTGTCTATGTATGATTTTGATCAATGTGGATTTCAGGTGTTGATCAAATTATATGCTAGGGGCTCTTTATGATGGGGATTTTGTGGGGAATGAACTCCTCTCACTCAAAGAATGGTGTGTGCACAACTAGTTGGAGTTTGGTAGAGGAATCTAGGGGGGAAATTTTGGGCTTGAGCTTAGGAGTTCTTGGAGAGTGTTTGTAAGCAACTGGACAGAGTCTCCCCAAGGAAATTGGCTTGCTTTATGTTTTTTCTATGAGAGAGAGGTTTGAATAAAATGGTCTAAGGTGGCTGCCAGGGCGAATTAGCGGGTGCAAACTAATGCTTATGTGGATGTTTTAAATGTGCCAAAGCCAATTGGAATGGGCAAGCTGAGATGGGTGAGTTTGGGTTTGGTAGGAGGTATGGGGCTCCCAGTTTTAGTGTTTTCAGGTGATTAGGGTGGCTGGCCAGAGTAGGGGAGGGGGTCAGGTAGCCAGGTGAGCCAGGGGGAGGTTTAATTATGCTTAACTCCTAATGGTATGGCATGAAGGTAAGTATATTTTATTTTAAGTAAAAAAAAGGATAAGATCCCTTAAATCAAGAGACCATTGGTCCATGGCTCCCATAGGGTGGGCTTGGTGTGTCAAGCCTGGTCATAGGGCCAAGAAGGTGGTGGTAAAGGCTTTGGTTTGGTCAATTTTCCATGGGTTTGGCTAAGTCCAAATTGAGGGTTCAAATTGGTCTAGGGGGATGCTATGAAGAGTTTTCAACATTAATTGGGTGCCAAATATGGGATTTGGTCATTCAATTTGAGGACATTTGGAGACATGGCTAAATTAAGTCAAAATTGGGGGTTTTGGATTTGGGTGAAATTGGGCTCAAAGTATGGGTCAATTGGGTTGAGATTTGGTCTGAATTGAGTTCTTTCATGATGAATGTGAGTTTAGAATTGAAATTGGGGAAAATTGGAGGTGGGGAGGTGAGAATTGGGGTAATTGGGCCTTTAAGGGCAATTTGGGGCTTTTGGTCAAAATTCATCAAATTGATCAAATTGAGTTCATTTGAGGAGTCCAAATTGATTTTGGATCCAAATTGATTTTGGGGACATTTGAAATAATTTTGATGGTTTTGGGGAAGTTTGGGCCACCAATGGTATTTTGGTAATTTAGGCAATTTTGGGGGTATTTTGGTAATTTTGGCACTTTTTGAGGTTTTGAGCAATTTGGGTGGTTTCAAATGGTTTGAGATGATTTTTGAACAAATTTAGGTAATTTGGGTGAAATTAAGAATTTTCGTCAAACTTAGGATTTGGGGGTGTTTTCGTAAATTAGGTAGATTTAGGGGCAAAAGGCTAAGTTAAGTATTTTGGTGAAATTTAGATGTCAACCACCCTATTTGAGTCATGGATCAATGGAATCTCCATTTGAAGGTCCTCCATGTACTGGTCTTATCTAAACCCTTGCCTCGGGCTAGTGGGTCTAAGGGACCATCTACATGAGTCTCCCAAAAGAATAAGGGATCAAAGTTAACATATTTGGGTTTAGTGTTGTGAGTGGGGTGTAATGTGCAGGTTTGTGAGTGACAGCAACCAAAACCACACCACCTGAAGGTTGACCCAAAGGCCAAGCAATCTTATGGGAACTCTTCTTGAGATCCCTTGTAGTGGTCCCAACTACTAAGTGCTAGATGTTAGGACCAGTATATGGAACTTCAAGTTGAGCAAATAAGAGTTTAAAGTTTCTAATGATGAGGGTTCCTTTCTAGTCCTCTAGGATTAGTCAACAAGAAAGTCCTATGTCAAGAACCTAGGCTACTAAAGAGGAAAAACTAGACCTCAAGCAAAAGTGAGGTCAACAATAAGAAGAAAAGAAGGAGACTTTATGAAAAATCTTCAAAGCTAATATGAATTTATGAAGTGAAGGAAGATAAGAAGTCTTAACTTTAAGAAGAGGATAGTGAAGTTCAACATTATTAAAAGTTATCCAGATATAATAACCTCACATGAAAAAGAAAAAAGAGAAACAATTGAAAATGATCTTAGTCCAGATATAATAATCCTCACATGAAAAAGAAAAAAGAGAAACAACTGAAAATGATCTTAGAGAAAAGAAAAAAAAATGAAAAGAAAAGAAAAAAAAAGAAAAATATGAGAGAAGAAGCTTGAAGAGATGCCTAATCAGAAATTGTCTTCACTTGAATCAACTTAAGGAAAAAGGCTTTATTATATTTTTTAAACTTGTATCTTGTTATTAACATCCTTACTAATAAAGCTTTCATGAAATTCTTTTTCATATAGATATTGTAAGTATCTTTGACATGACAAATTACAATTTCTCTTGAAATGAATGGAGATTCAAAAATTTTAGACTTGATTATTAGGTATTCTTATATTGTAGTTTTAAACTAAGTGGTTAAAAGTTTTTTTTTAAGTTATACTATTATATTAATTAAACCAAATTATAGAATTTTATAAGTTAATCTCTGTCATAAGTCATATTTATATGTAGTAAAAGAGTCACTCAAGAACAAGTAAAGTTTGGAGGATTTTAAAACACCAAAATAATGTTCAATTTTATGTATTCATTTTATGCTTAAATTTGGTAGTATTTCGTTTTAAAGAAGCATATTTTCATGTTTTGCTACAGGTATATTGATTTTAGGAAATTGGAGCAAAAAAGAGCAAGAAGGAAGAAATTTGGAGTGAAAACGGAGCTTTTCAGCATCCTGGCGTGAGAGACGCCATTTTCCAGAGAGCTGGCACCAGAGGCGTAAGGAACTGGCGCCGCTAGGCGCCATTTTATAGAGAAGCTACGCCATAAGCGCTAGAATTGACGCCATAATCCAGAATAGTGAGAGTTTCCAAATGCTGACATCAAAGGCGTCAGAGATGAAATAAGATGGAGTAAGACGGTTAGTGACTATTTTTAGCAGTTTTTGAAAGCTCCAATCAATTATAGCATCCGGTGGAGTCATTTAATGCATATAAACACTTTAGAAAAGGCTCTTAAATGAATGGACTTGTCTCTTGGTGTGAAGAGGTGTGCCTTTTCGGAAAAATGAGAGAATTTTAAATTCTCTTGAAATGAAGGCTGACCCTAATTAAAAAAAAAGAGGGGTCTAGAGAAGAAGGGGTCAGGGGTGAGAGATTTTAAGAGAGGTTGGTTGGAGAGAGAAGTTTACGGAGAAGAGAGTATTTTCTTCTAGAGTTATAAGAGGAGAGGGAATGTGAGAGATTTCTTCTTCATTACATTTCTAAGAGAGAATTAAGTGTGATTGTAAACAGTGAATGTTCTTAAAATGAACTTCAAGGGATTTTCTTGAGAAGGAGAGTTTGATAAGTTGTGTTCTCTCCTTTCTTTGTTTTGTAAACTTATTTATATATATAAAATCTTTGTTTTTTTGTATGATTCTAAGAAATTTTCAGTAGTCTTATTTATTTTTCTCCTTAAGATGTGATATGATATTTGTGAAGAATTAATTTTGTTATATAAGGTTTTAAATGTCAATAAATTGTGATGATTCAAACTCTGATCTTCATTTACTTTTTCTATCTGACCAATTGAAAAGTTAAAACTTGTTGAGAAATACAAGATCTGAAATGGCTATGATTTCCATAACAAGGTAAGAGTCACATTCAATTTCATGGGTAAGAGTTAGTTCATGCAGTTGCGTGTTGGAGATTTTAAAGTGACAGATTAAAATCCACAATTTGGTCCCGTTGCTTGGAAACTAAAGCGAGATTTCTATCCCTCAGAGGAAGGATAAGTGAGAGCTCTGGAGTAGCAGCGAGTATCCTCTCAACCTAACCATGAATTTAGGGACCAAACTTTGGATTAATCAATATTCTTTATGCACTCTCAGAGGGTAAATAATATGATTACTCCTTTTTGGCACAATACAATTTTATATGTATTTTAATTAATTTTAATTACTTCACAATCCATAAACTCATTGTAAAGGGGAAAGATGTTTTTTTTTAATTTGAAATCTTTACTACAAAACTTTGTTTAGTCTTTATAAGTTTATTTTTGAGATTAAACAGTTAGTTAAGTTAACTTAGTTCTTTTAACTGCATTTCATTTAGCTCACATCAAATTTACTTTAAATTTGTTTTGCTTACTTAAGTTTTATAGCTTGAATATTGCATTTGACGTTATAACCTTAAGAATTTCCAACACCCTGTGAGATCGATACATAGGACTCAATTATAGTTATTTATTACTTGAGCGAAACGTATACTTGCATTATTATTACGGTTTGATAGCTTAAAGATTATAAAAGATAAATTTTTTTATATTGAATTTATTTTTTTTAGATTTAAGTGCATATTTACTACTCATGTTGTTGTGTGTATATTGTAGTATTGAAAGATATTTACAAGTTACAACTCACCACAAAACCACCGCATCACTTGTGCAGGTTGACTGAGTCAACAACAACCCGTGTTTCATGTAAAGAACACGTACAGGAGGCTCATGATGATTGTTTGTGACTAAGAGAATCAACACATGCATAAAGCAAGATTTCATAATATTCATGTTGACATCCTACACTCGTGACATCAAAGAAATGATGCCAACAACTTCTATTTTCTAGAACTATCCAAAGTACTCTTACTCTCTAAATATAAGCTTATTCTAAATTAACAAAAATCATATGTAAATCTTCCTTACTCTTTCTACACTTCATCAAAACTCTCAAGAAATGTAAAGCTTGTATAGTGTGCATTGCAAGGTACACTTAAACATAAATAAAAATATTTTTTAAAATATTTTACACAGGTGTGTAATGTATAAACATAAAGATGATTGAAATTATTTTACACGAGTGTGGATTATTCTTTTAAAAATTGTTACTACTATAACAACTTAAATTGTCATTATTATTCTGGATATATAATGGTTTGAATCGCTACATATGCTCCAGGAATAGTAAGGTGATTTAAATCATGAGATTTACGTTATGTTTTCACGGCTGTTTGAAAAACCTCATTGAAAACATTTTTGTGATGTTTAACAACCTAAAGGGAAATATAGTGTTTTAAACCACCATACATAGTTTAGTTGTGGTTTAAACCTTTGTTGTAGACTAAGATTACCAAGGTTTATGCTTATATATTCTTAGTGATATATTTTATTTTTGACTTTCGCTCAGGTATCTTCATATTTCTATTATTCCTTGAATAATAAATCCATTTTGTATTTTATATGGATGACAATATGGGCACATTTACCAAATTTTTAATTAAAACTTTATTATTAAGCATTGAAATAACTTGCCTCATTTATATTCTTGCTCACAACATTTTTACCATGTCGCACTTTGTCAAATCCATGATCCACACATGGTTAATACTGCATAAAATCACCCACAGATGTCACACTGATGCAGATTTGATAGGAAATCGAAGGGTGGGCAACAACACAAGAGGAGCCTTCTTCCTTGCTGTGATACCAAAGGCTTCTGTCATGTCTAGTTTCTCCCCTTTCTCTCCCAAAAACTTCCAGTCAAAATAGTATAGCAAATGAGCCAAAATTATCTCCAACGTGGATAACGCAAACTGCATCCCAGGACATATTCTCTTGCCTGCACCAAATGGCACATATTCAAAGTGTGCCCCTTTAAAGTCTACATGGTTCTCTTCAAACCTTTCTGGACGAAAACTTTCAGGATCACCCCAATATTTTTCTTCCCTTCCTATCGCCCACATGTTAATCATCACCTTCGTCTTGGCTGGTATAACATAACCCATAATCACCTGACTTTCTTGATTTTCTCGGGGTAGTAGTAGTGGCCCCGGTGGGTGCAGTCTTAGCGTCTCCTTGATCACTAATTGCAAGTATGTTAGCCTACCACTTATCAACTTCTCATCTGCCAGATTTTCTAGTCCGCCACTGTTACCGATGACTTCTCTTACTTCCCTCTGTGCCTTTTCCATAATGGTAGGATTTTGAACCATCTCCGACATTGCCCATTCCAAGGTTGTTGAAGTCGTCTCGCTTCCAGCCATGAGCATGTCCTAATCAAATATTCATACATTCATTTTTTGTGGAAATAGTTTGCATGCGTGTAGTGAGTCTAGATGATTAAAGTCTTAAGGAGCTCACTTACATTGATTAGAGCCTTGATGTTGTCGTTGGTGATCGGGAACTGAAGGCTGTCTTCCCGTTGAACCCTTAGAAGAACATCAGTGAGATCCTCTTCCATCAACTGCCCATTATCGTTGTTAGAAACGTGTTTGGCCCATTTCTCCTTGTGTTCTTCAACAATTTTTTCAGCCATTGTATCCAATTTCTTCCCACATTGCTCAAGTCCCTTCAGATATCCGGTGATACGCCCTGGGTTGAAATTCGATTAACTTTTCTAGTTATGATAAAACAAAAATCAAGGTTATGCTGCCGTTATAAGTTAAAGATGTTACTATTTTCTCCCGAAATAATATTAAGATATTAATATGACAAGGTAAAATGTAAAACAACACAAGCAGTGATCCGTATGCAAACTTATGAATGGTATAGAGGGGAACAAATCCACGATGGTGAATCCAGACAAAATCTCCACTGCATCGCTAAGTGCTGATAGAAAGAGCTTTTGGTCATCGCACCGACCGCCAATGGATGCCCGGGCCATGATGTTGTTGCTGGTCTCCGCCATCTTACTACTGAGGTTGACTACGACACCCGATGAAGCTGCTATGTGTCTGATGAGATGAGAGACCTCGTCCTCTCTTACCGCTCTGAAGGAACGAACGCGTCTTATGCTGAGCAACTCCATGCTGCATAGTCGACGCATCTGGCGCCAAAATTCGTTGCATGGGCCAAATACCATATTGTTGGAACCATAGAAGATGGCTTCCACTGACTCGTTCACAGGACGTGAGGCGAAGTCGATGTCGTGTGTTTTCATGATTTCTCTGGCGGCCTCAGCCGAGGAAATGATGACCACCTTGATATCTCCAAGCTTAAGGCTCATGATGGGGCCATAGACTGCAGAGAGGTTACGAAAGGACTGGTGGGGAGGATGTCGGCCTACGACAAGGTGGAGACTCCCAATGATGGGGAGATTCCATGGGCCTGGGGCTTCCCTCCATCCACCTTCTAGGCGCCGTTTTGAATTCTTGAATTTCAGAATGAGGAACAGGATGAGAAATGAGCTGAGGATGTGGAGAACTTCCATGTGTGTTGCACTCTTAACCTCAAGTCTCTCTTATTGCCATTAATTTCCATCTCCCAGGACTTTTATAGCAGAAACTAGCCCAAATGGTAAAAGACATATCGATTTTCTTAATAAGAATTTATTATTATTTTATTCATATCACCTTCTGATTAAAAAACGTATTCATTAAAATAAAGATCTTAAAAATTCTATCTTCTTAGAAAAGAAATTTATAACAATAAAATTTCTAGAATTAACTTCTTCTCAAACAGAGTGGAAGATATCTGAATGTGTTGATCTAATTAACTTTTCGGTTGAGTTCATTTTTATAACACAAACTCATTTCATTTTTAGGATGAATTTGAATTGAGCTGTTATTAAGAAATTAGTCCAAATTTCACTAAAAAATGTGGACTTGGCCCCAATTTAAACGAATTGGACATGAAAAATTTCTTTTATTTGGATTAAATAATTCAGTCCGTCATGGTCCGACTGAGTAAGGTCAGAGCAAGTAAGGATTAGGGAGATTTTATGACATTTTTAACATATGGGTAATATTTAGATCTCTTGTTTCTGTGGTCAAATTTATGCCAAACACAGACCCAATTTCTTAACCCAATTTGCGAATTCTATCCTTCATAATATAAATGATATTAAAAAATTATCATTTTTAAATTTAGTTATTTTTAATGGAGTAATACAAATAGAATATATTTATAGATTATAAATATATTATAAATTTTGATTACGTTCGCAAAAATGTCCAGTTAAAAATATCATAGCACGATTACTGCAATCCCCAACCAATTGATTCTTCCTGTTCTCATTGGCATCTTTTCAGAATATAAGGACAAAACTTATCGAAGCAATGCTCCATGCAACCCCTCAAGGGATATCCCGTTCAAGACACCTAGTTAAATTGTTATTATTATTTTTTTCTTTTCGATTACACAACCAAATTGAATATAATTAATGCATTATCAACAAATTTTTATTATTTGGCACTAATTTGGTGACATTTTTTTAATTATTCGAAACTCAAATACAGGATCATCCGAGATGAACCTAATTATACCAAAATTGTCCAACTTGACTCCGATCAAGCACCAATCTAGTCATTTAAGCACATTTGTTGGGTTTAGATCATTAATTGAATGGTCAAATAGATTTCAAATTTGATATATGTATTTTGAAATTGAGCATCTCGATGAGAGCAATCTAACGAGTCTATACTCCCCGAATTCTAGTCATTTATAGTCATCAAATCTTTAGAAAATAATTTATATTAAGGGATAAAAAAAAATCGTCCGATCAAGCGGTTTCGAGAGTTATTCTTCATATGACAAAAATACCTCTTCTCTATGACTATAAATTGACCCACCCCTCTTCACTTGAGAGGGAAGAAGAATAACTCAAATTCTAGTGTTGTCCTTGACTAAAGACCAAGCAAAATTATTTGGCCTCCATAGCAACTAATGGTTTTCTGCCACCGCTCATCGAGCACCGTGAGCTAACACAGGTCACCACCAACTTACTGATATTGGTGAACTCTGATTGTTTACGAAGAATCTAGGATACGATGCAACAGAGTATGTCAAATATGGTGCAACGAAGTATCCCAAAAACCTTATAATGATGTTTTCAGAATAAGATGTGGTGAAGTATCTCGATTACTGTGTAACAAAGTATCTCGAATATGCTATAATAAAGTATTCCAAAAGCAGTGTAAAAAAGTACCCCAAATATGGTCTAATAAATAATGTCATATTGAAGATCTAGCAATAAATCCCTCTGAAACCTACTCACAACCGACATATTTAGAATGTGGTGACTTTGTCTGGACTTCTAAGGCTTTCTATACGTTGTATGTCATCACGTGTTGTTTTGGTCCTAAGATAATAAGCTCAGCCTTCAATATGTGTAGCAATAACTATGGCTTATGTGAATCACGTGTTGTTTTGGTCCTAAGATAATAAGCTCAAGAGAAGGGTCAGCCTTCAATAGGTGTAGCAACAACTATGGCTTATGTTGTTGGTTAATGTCGTAGCTTTCCACTACAGGCTACATGGCTAGCTGCTATCATTTTAAACTTCCATTAAAAAATCTTTGGCTAACTGTCTGTTCTTAGTGAACAAGTTTGAACTTTGAGGCGAGTTATTACTACAACTTCCCACTCTACAGGCTATGTGGCTTACGTCTGTTATTACTTCCTTCCACTACAATCATTGTGTTCAACTGATCTTTAGTAGCGACCCATTATGGTACATGTTGCTAGTTAATACTTTAGCTTCCTAATAAAGCCTGTGTGGCTAAGTGTTGTAATTGTATCCTTCCATTATAGCCTCTTTGGCCAACTACTTTCATTCCGATTTTCCACAATATTCTATGTGTTCATAATGTTTTATTAATTTAATTTATTTTAATTTTTCATTAAGCTTGTTTGATTTTAGTTTCCTTAAAGGGTGTTGAGTATTTTAAGCTTAGGGATTAATATAGTGTATTTATGTGGTTATTTTTTCTTAGAGTTTCTTTGTTTGGTGTTGGCATTAGGTGGGCTCAAACATAACCTTGGTGATCTAATTTTCTTTTGAATTAAATTTTTCATGTTAAGATTTTCTTATTTCAGTTTGAGGTTATGGTACAATGAGAAAACCTTTCTCTAGACCAGAACTAGCATCATCCCAAATGGGCTTCATCTAGATTAAAGAGGGTTTTAGGGCCGGTCAGTAGGTCATCACAATGGTTCCTAGGACTCTAGACTCCATGAGTTGCCCAGGGCATCCTCCACATATAAGGATTCACCTTGAGCTTCTACTAGTTTCAACTCTCTTCATCTCTGCCAATAGTTGAGGATTTGGGTTTAACCTAATGAAAACCCAATTGAATGAAAATTGTTTAGAAGTTTTATGTTGGTGAGTTCCATATTTACACATCTAAGAAAGTTACTAGGATACTCTAAAGCTAGATCCTAAGCTTTTATAGTAAAAAAAGACGTCCTCAGAAAAGTGTGGTCAACAACTACCAACAATCAAAATTCCACCAATTATCATAGGTGATCATAGTAACAATGAATGAAATACATTTGGTCAACTGATCTTTGTTGACCTCACTTTTGTGAGGGTCCGTCCAATCACATGCACATAACCCCAATACTGGGGTTATGCTCCCTAAGGTCTCATCAGAACAAGCCTAAGCCACAAACCCATGCCACCCCCGCCCCCCTCAAGAGTAAGACATGCCCCCAGTGCCAAAACCCTATAAATCTTTCCATAAATCCTAGAGGGCACCATAGCACAATAATTCACTATTAAGAAGGGGGTCTACCCAAATTGATCCCTAGCTTCACCTAAAGCTTCCCCAAACCGAAATAAACCTTATAAAGAACCAATAAGAAATTTCGACACACCCATGTGACCCAAAGGCTTGATGACATCATGGGTGGTCAAATCTAATTGGGCCTAGCCTAATTTTGATCAATTTTTGACAAGTTGACTCCATGGCAATTTAATTAGGTCCCACCTAGTGTTGTCAAGTCATTAAAACATTTGGGGGAAATAATTGGAACCAACCCTCATAATTCACCAAATTATTTAATTAGGCAATTTATGAGAAGCCATTAGAGCTTGGATTTTCGGACTAATCTCAAGAACATTAGGATATCATAAAATCCCAATACCCAAAAACCAAGCCCATGGCCCATCCTTCATTTGTTGTCCATAACCCAACCATGACCCATCATGACACATGAGTGAAAGAAAAAAAAATAATTAAAAATAATTCGACATCAGTCCAAGCTCTAAGTGAAAAACCATACGCTTTTTACCATGGAAGGAGACAGGTGTCACCTTGGTCATGGAGCTAAACTAGACCTTGGGGAGCCAAGACCAGACCAAATATAGTCTTAGCCACCCACCAAAAAACCTACCCAATCAAGTTAAGCACATTCTCATGCCACCTTTACTCCCATTGGCATCACCATGTCCAAGAAATGGAGAAATGAAAAATAAAATCTTCTCCCTACTGCCAAATGTTCCTTATATTCCTCTAAAACCTGAGGAGCCGCCAGAGCTTCTCCATATCTGTTCAATATCAACCATAATCTCCCATGGCTATAAATAGCCCAAAGCTGAGATCCTAAATAGACAATAAAACTCCTCATAAATCAACCTAGCCCTAATCTTCCATGGCTATAAATGGCCTATACCCGAGAGCCTCAATAGACATTAAAACTCTTCATAGAGCCACCTAGCCCACTTGCTCTCAACAACAAAAGTGCACCCCCTGATCTAGGCAGTTGATCCTCATCATCTTCAAGCCCTACCCTCCATCAGTTAAACTTAATTTTGTCGCTGAAATCCAGGGCAATTTTTGACCTAGACATCAACTTGTTCAAAACTCAAAACAAACCCTTCCACAAGCTTCACCAAGCTTTAAGACACTCTACCCTACAAAAATTGAGCCTTCTCATGAAATCCAGGGCAATTTTTGACCTAGACATCAACTTTTCCAAAACTCAAATCAAACCCTTCCACAAGCTTCACCAAGATTTAAGACACTCTACCCTACCAAAATTTAGCCTTCTCAAGAACTTTAACCCATTCTAACATGAACTGTGACACCATTTGGTTTAGCTCATAATTATAGCCAAATTTAGCACAAATTGAATGAAGGAAGGGCTCGTGACATCAAGATGAAGCACTCTTTAAAGCCCAATTAAGGCCTCACCTCTTTGGAAAAGGTATAGATCAAAATACTTAAGTTTTATTCTTTGTTTGGTATTTTTTTGAATAAAACCAACAATGCATGTCCAATTAGTTGTATAGATAGCGTTGTCTTGACTAGATAAACATGTAGGAACAAACCCCGTGTGATTTGGTTGAGAAACGAGCGAGATCTTATTGTTTGATCATGGAAGGTTCTTGGTTCTTTATTTGATGGAGAAGATGAACCAATGCCATCCATTTTTTTGTATTAGAAATGAATGATGAAGATTGAGTTGAATCACATAATAGAGAAAAGGGGAGCACCAAACCACGTAACAACGCAGCATTGATGTAGAAAGCACAACGAATCGACAGAGGATGCATTGACTTTTGAGGACACCAAGGTTGACGTGGTGGTGAGCTTGAGAAGTAGGAAATTCTTTTTTTCCTATTTATTTAAATCTAGAAAATGCTTGAAAACCTTAAAAATATAGAACTTAAAGTATAAAAATCACAAAAATTAAATAAAAATAGCTCTAGACTGAGTGAGCAGTTGATAAAATAATGAAAATAAATATAGATATTATTAAATTATATTTAGTTTTTGATTAATTAAACTCTCTCGAGAGTATTTTATTTATAAAAAATTAAGCCCAAAAAATATGAAAATTTCAGGGATTATTTCCCACACCCTTAGAAATATTTCTTGATTTTTTTGAGGTCAGGGAACTTTCCTAACTTTCTATTAAATGTTTTTCTACCTAAGTTATAATTATTATGAAAAATAATTATAAATAATTAGAAAAATGAAAATTAAAATGGAAATTAACTGAAAAATTTAGGGGGGTGAAAATAAACCATAAAATGACAATTTTCACCCTTAACCTTAAAATGAAAATTAGAAAGATAG
>NW_018240626.1:0-2415 GCF_001263595.1 Phalaenopsis equestris | reverse complement strand
ATGAGGAATTTGGTTTTGGTAAATGTATGCTAAAAACTATTTTATTAGTACAATTCTCATTTTTTTTCTTTTACAATTGGAAGGATTGCTTCGTTTTTTCAAAAATATGTATTTATCTTAATCCATTTTGCATTATAGTTAATATATAGTAATATCATATGCAACCCACATTGACTTAGGGTTTGTTTGGGGCAGCTTATTTGGTGCGGTGACGTTTTGAAAACGCACCTGCCCTGTTTGGGTAAACTGCACTTTGACAGCTTATGTGTTTTGAAAACACTGAAAGTAGCGTTTCACACAACCCTTATATAGGCGCGGTGACAACTTTCTGGTAGCTATCTGGTTTTTCCAAAAAAAATAAAAATTTATAATAGTCACTGCACCTAACTTATCAGCTGATTATTTTTAATTACCTTATCAGCAAATTATTCAATAAGCTGCAGCCAAATAGACCCTTAGTAGTTGAGAGTTTTCTTTCAACTAAGAGGTCTTGAGTTCAAATCACTGCATAAGTCACTTTAGTTTACGGGTTTAAACCCCTTGGTGGTGCGATGTCGCCTTAAGTCAGGTGGTACTCAAATTATTTGCACACCCGTCAGGCCTAGCGGGGGATGAGCACATAGGGTGGGTTGGGGACCTCACGCCCTAGCCCATTCTTCGAAAAAAATATAAAATAAAATAAAATAAAATAATTTATACATACTTATATAATAAATTTAAAAGTTTATATTTTGAATCAATTTTATGGAATTGCAAAGATCTCATTTCTAAGTGATGCAAGTGGACTCAGCCAAATAGAAGGTGGAAAAATACGCTCGCTAGCCTAGAGTTTAGGAGATTATCGAGTTAAGCCTAGAATGAGCTCGCCAAATTGAGTTCATGATGAATTTAACAATTCAATCCATAAAGGGCTCACTAGTTGAGCTTGAGATAGACTCGTAAATTGAGTTCCAAAAGGACTTCCTAATCGAATTTAACGCTTTTGCCTGAAAAGATGAAGACAAACTCATTTTGTATTAAGGAGAGAAACATTACTAAGTGTATCAAGAACTCTATCACCCAAAGGCTTACTAAAAAAACATCTTAGGCAATCACTCAAGCATTGAGATCTATTCATCAACCATCAGTCGAAGAGCTTACAACTTCTTCAAGTTTAAATGGCCATCAATTAGTCTGAGTTTGATGCAATACTTAGGTTATATGTATTTTACATTTTATATATTTATTTAAACTAAACTTGAAAAGCTTACAACTTCTTCAAGTTTAAATGGCCATCAATTAGTCTGAGTTTGATGCAATACTTAGGTTATATGTATTTTACATTTTGTATATTTATTTAAACTAAATCTGGTGACACATTGGAAAATCAAGCAAATATACATGTCGTATAAGTAATAAACAAAATTTGGTTTTGTGTATTGATCCCATTGTAAGCAAAGTAAATCCCAAATGGTGAAATGTTCAAGCCTACTAAATTCGAACCTAGCTTGAGTGATCAATTTATGATGGTTTTAGTAAAGTGTCTAGCCTAATTTATGCAAAACAGAAGTCCAAGTTTAATTATGAGAATAGACGATAGTGAGAGAAGTTTGGCGAAGTGAAAATCGTTGGTGACTATGAAGAGCAAGCATCGTCCTTAGCCCCTTCCGATGGAAATAAAGGAGCTTGGACATTCCACTAGTGAGTTCCCCCATCTAGGGAAATCCACAAATTATTCATTTCCCAAGATGGTCACATTAAATCTCAAGCAATGTTCCTGTTCTTGTGATCTAAAAAAATTTACCCTAGATATTCCACTAAGAATACTTTTGCATCTCAAATTTCACACAATATGTTAATGAGACAATAGGCCAGTTTACAGGTAAATGAAGATTTTAAAGAAAAAATTTCACCATTATATGATGTTAAATAAATCAATACAAATTATTAAAACTAAGAGTTCCAAATAATCAAATAAGAAAAAAAACAATACATTTAGTTCACATTATTGGTTTGAAACATAAGATTCAAATCAAACTAATTACAAAGAGTTTGAGAAATGTTTCAATTTGTCAGAACAAAATTTCCTCCAATGTCGCTTACAAAGTTCTCTCCACTCTCTACACAATTTCTATCGTTCTAACTCACAAAATAACTTTGGAAGAAGACAAAAGAATTGGCTCTGAAACAAAAAGAAAATGCAAGAGAGACCCCTCATAAATTGTCCGGTCTTCTCCTTTTATACCTCTCGCACATCCAACAATCATCCACTGATCCATTGGTTCTTGCTAACCCACCTACTAAAGCCTCGAATTGCCACATAAGCTAAATTGTCATAACTCCCGTTGGTGTCTAAGTTCCTTCTTGCAGCACCGATGCCCCGCTCTCTTGGTATGAAGCACATATGGTAGAAGATAAGGGATTATGGGTACATAG
>NW_018240625.1:0-355 GCF_001263595.1 Phalaenopsis equestris | reverse complement strand
TTTGTTCCTAAAGCTTCATCGTGAGAAGAAGAACCAATGCAAACGGTAATATATGGGTTTTGAAATAGTCCGTTTCACAAATGACCAAAGCCGAGTCAAAATGGCCATACCTTGGTCTGAGTTGATGCAATCTTGATTTAAATGGTTTTGAAGCTTCTCCTTGAGCTCCTTCTCCTTGAGCTCAATTCTCCTTGAGCTCAATAAGCTTTGCCCCACCTCAATTTGAGACCAAATTAGGTCTATGTATGAGTTCGGTCCGGAGGTGCCATGGTTTGGGCTTGACGTAGGTTTGAGCCAACGGGAAGGGCCAATTTCAATTTGATTCTTCCTCTCTGAGGTCAGGGATGGATTTGGA
>NW_018240624.1:0-883 GCF_001263595.1 Phalaenopsis equestris | reverse complement strand
GACCAGAGCGAAACTGTGTAATTTTTGCCTTGGGCCCCGACGGCGCCATCGACGCCGCCGATGATAGGTTTTTCCCGAGTCCAGGCAATTAAATACTAAAGGCTCGCAGACGGTGCCCTCGACGTCGCCGACGGTGAGACTGGCAGGATGGCGGTTTTTGGAGTTTGAATGGGTGGTTTTTTGTGGTTTTAGGCGGGAGTTACCCCTTTTAAACTCTCAAATTTGATTCCTAAGTTCATATTTTCCCAAAAATGAAGTGAAACTCCACCAAATTCATCCCTATGGCATCCAATTCCCTTGAAAACCATAGAATGCGAGTGTTCAACCGGAGAAAGTTCATTAGTGCGAAAGCACAACGAATCTTCAACAAAGTGCTGATAAGAAAAAAGATTAATCAAGGAATGAGGATTTGTAAATGGAGGATTGAATAATCCCTCGACGGCAATTGAAGAGATGATAGTGCAGCGAAGATGGGAAGTGTTGTGCTACACTACAACCGCCGTAGTTGTTCTTGTGGTGAAGGAATTTTATGTTAATTTACATAAAATCAACCAGGTAGTCGTTTATGTGTGAGGTAGATGTATAAATTTTACTCCTACACAAATCAATGAATTATATATGATCGAGAACATTCCTGTCTGCCATTATTCCAAATTTGTCCCGATAAGAAACCAAATGAATGAGATTTACCAATATTTAACGGACGAAATTGAAGACTAGAAAATGAGAGAAAATGGGTATATTAGTTTTTCTGCGACACTTCTAAATCCCATTTCTAAACATTGACACTTCTTCATTTCTACAAAACTGTTACCAACAATGAGGATCAGTAAAGTTTCTAAGAAAAGTGCTGTTCTGAATTACTGCATCCAAATGGGACTGC
>NW_018240623.1:0-534 GCF_001263595.1 Phalaenopsis equestris | reverse complement strand
CTCTGACCTTAGAGAGATTTTTCAAAAACATAAAAATTAATTTTTATCTCTTTAAAAATTAATTTTTATTTCTTAAAATATTTTATAATTAATAAATGCTTCAGAACTTAAAATAATTCTAATAATTCACAGAAAAACACAATAAATCATGAATTTGTTCCAAATGGTGCTTTGATCTAAGTCTACCTCTAGTAAAAATTTCAAGGGATTAAGATTTTCCTTGGTCAAGTTATGGAATTTTCTTTTAAACATTGTATTTTTCCATAAAAATAATTATGTCAATTAAATTAAATTTTGAAAAATCAGATTTTCTCTTGCTATGTCTTAATTGGCCCATGAGTAAGGTAAGATAAAAATTTTAAAGTCATTTGAATTAAATTTGACAAATTATGAAGTGATGGAGTCTTAGGGGCAAAAGTGTAATTTTGGAAGTTTAGCCTTAATTAACATTTAGGCTTAATTCAAAGAAGGAAAAAAGTAAACTCTAATTTTAAATAATTTATTTGGATGATTGAAATACAAGGAGATTAATTG
>NW_018240622.1:0-725 GCF_001263595.1 Phalaenopsis equestris | reverse complement strand
TTCTCTCTCTCCCTTCCTATTTTCATCCCCCTTTCTCTCTTAGAGAGAAAGAGAGCAAGAGAGTGAGGAAGCAAGAGTGCGAGAGGGTGAGAATGGGATAGTGGGAGGGAGAGCATAAGTGCGAGAGAGAGGGAGAGATAGAAAGATAGGCCAAGAGAGGGAGAGACAAAGAAAGGAATTGAGGTCAAGATAAGGCAAGAGAGAAAGAGATAAAAGAGAGAGTAAGAGAAATGTGTTAATGTGGAGGGACAAAAGAGAGAGAATAAAGACAAAGAAGGAAGGAGGGAGACAGAGAGGTGTAAGATGAGATATAAGAAGAGAAATAGATGGAATTGAAGGTGAATAGAGGGAGAGCGAGGCGAAGAAGTAGGGAATGGAAAAGATAGAGAGAGCAAAAGAACGCAGAAGTGAGAGAGTGAGGGAGTGAGCGAACGATAGTTAGACTCTTTCTCTCCCTCTTGATCTCCCTTCTTCTCTTTATTTCCCTCTTTTTTCTCACTTTCTTCTCTCAAAGCTTTTTTTGTCTATCCCTCCCACTCTTTCACTCTGCCTCTTTCGCTCTCACTTCTCTCTCCTCTAAATTTCCTCTTTCTCTCCCACTCTTTCTCATTCTCTCTTTATAGAAAGATTGAGAGAGAGAGAAGGTGAGAACAAGGTTGAGGGAGCATGTGGAGAGAGGGAGATCGATAATGGAAGCTATTGTGAGAAGGAGAAAGATAGAGCAC
>NW_018240621.1:432-1218 GCF_001263595.1 Phalaenopsis equestris | reverse complement strand
TCTGCGACACTTCTGAATCCCGTTTCGAAATATTGACATTTTTTCATTTCTGTGAAACTGTTACCGACGATGAAGATCGGTAAAGTTTCTAAAGAAAGTGCTATTTTGAATTATTGGAGGACTGCCTATAGATATTGGATCAAAAATTGTGAAGACGGTTTTGGGCCTGATCGTTCAGGGATCAACTTATGGACTTGAACACCCCTCCACAATTTTCTCACTTTGCAATCAATTCTAAGTGTCCTACAAATAGAGGAAAAAAGGTACTTCTACCTTGGAAGCCTTTGGACCCAACTGAGAGATTCCCAGCTTTGAAGATGAAAATGACATGTCCATTATAGTAGTCAACACATGGCCATTATAGTAGATCAACCATCTCAGAATTTACTGCCAGTTCAACCCTTAGTTCCTGACAAGTCTCTGGTGATCTTGCGCCAAATCAAGAAATTTGAGGTACAAAATATCATGAATGCAATTAGTAATATCTCCGATTTCATTGATAATCTAGACTGGAGGATGAAGGAACATTTTGATCACTCAAGACATTTAGAAGATAGCTTGATATGGCTGATGAGGAGGATGGAATTAATAGAAGAGGAATCTAGTGAAGAATTTCCATTTCGACCCTTCTACAACCTCTTTATTAATGTGCAATCAATGGGTGATCTCAGAGGAGAATCTAGTACCGAATTTGAAGAATAGTAGATTTATATTACTACCTATCTGTCTATCCATGTATTTTTATTTGAACCTTATATTTACTTTGCTTTAGAATTATGCTTGTAT
>NW_018240621.1:0-302 GCF_001263595.1 Phalaenopsis equestris | reverse complement strand
TATATTGTACCCCTTGGAATTTATATATAAATGTGATTTTTTTTGTTGTGAATGTTTATTTGTGCTAAGTACATCGTTTAGTCACATAAAATTTTGTCTATAATGATTGAAAAGATTTTGTTAAGGCTTGAAATTGATCAAAATCACAAGAATCTAAGATTTGAACCAAAATCAGTAGAGCCCGCTGACGGCATCCTCGACGCCGCCAACGATGGATTTTTCCCGAGACTCAGGTTCAAAATTCCAATAGAGCGCACCGCCGACGGTAAGCTCACAAAAAAACACCTTTAACTGTGATTTTG
>NW_018240620.1:0-325 GCF_001263595.1 Phalaenopsis equestris | reverse complement strand
ATATCTACACATCTCGCACCTAGATTATCATATTTACACATAGAGCACTCAAAATCTTTAATGTCATATCAAAAACAATACTACCATCACTTTTTAAAAGTGAAATGCACATTTTATGCATTGGTTTAAACCGCCTAAATCCTAAATATGTAAATATGAAAGTTTAAGTGTGAGATGTGTAAATACATAAGAATTGTGTGCTAGGCATGTAAATTTCCCAAAAAAAAATTGTTATTCCATTTGATGGTCATTGAGTTCGCTCGATTTTCATGCTTAGCTCATCATGTTCAGCTGAAGACTGAACAAATTTTTGCAGCTCATTAAA
>NW_018240619.1:4544-5370 GCF_001263595.1 Phalaenopsis equestris | reverse complement strand
GGATAATAGCAGGTTTGAGTTCAAATGAATTAGCACCTACATCAGTATTTTTGATAGATAAGTGAATTTCATCTGCTGTAGGATTTGCATAATCTCGTAGAGATCTAGGTTGATGTTCATTTTAGATTCCTTGATTATTCACATTGTTTTCCATTGTGACAGGATTTCTACGCTCTTTTCTTAGTTTTCTAATCCTCATAATAGTGTTCCTCATAATAGTGCGTTCTAATTCTAAATCGTAGGGTATGAGATTTTCATGTCCAAATTTACACATACAATTGAAATCAGTACACAGAAAAACAGTTAGCTTAATATGAAAATAAGTTGTAATTCAAGTAAAAGTTTTCTAATAGTCCTTATTTGTCCGTTACTCTAATTATGATTATTTTAAATCTTTTTTTAACTCCCCGGCCAACAACTCCAAAAACTTAACAGTGACTTTATATATGCTTAAAAATACAAGAATTTGATACTTCTGCTAGAAGATTTAAATCCCCGGCAACGGTGCCAAAAACTTGACAGTGGTTATAGATTTGATAAAGATGTGTATAAAATATTCAATAATTGCAAAATCACACTTATCAACGCAAGTATACGTATCGCTCAAGTAATACAGGGCTCTAATGGAGTCCTGGATATCGATCCCACAGGGAGTAATATTAGAGGCTACGAACTAAAATTTAAAAAATCAATACTTAATCATAACAATAAAGTTCAAATTGCATATTTGTCACTAATAGGCAATTGAAATAAAAATGTAATTTTAATAAACTCTTAATTAACTAATTCTACTAATAAAGTTTCTAATGTGAAGTTCAATATATAA
>NW_018240619.1:0-2788 GCF_001263595.1 Phalaenopsis equestris | reverse complement strand
AGTGAAAAATTTACCTAGTCTTTGCTTTGAATTATGTTTTTGGCAGTCGTTGCAAATTAAGAATATCTATTAAAGAAATTAGTCGCATACATCACATTTTACTTCTATATATATAGAATGTCAGGATCAGACGACTACGGTGATAGTAATGTAACAAAGCACTTCCCAATGTCTCTACGTAATAATCTATTCAACTTGAGTATTCGGTGCATTGACTCCAAAATTCACAAGCCCCCTTTCTTTGATTTGCCTCTTCTATACTAGAACATGATCATGCACAACTTATTTCATATATAAAAATAAGTTTACAAAATAAAAGAAATAAAAAACACAACTTATCTCACAATCCTTCCCAAGCAAACTCCTAGACTTTCTCTCCAAGCCTTTCTCTCTTTAAAAGCACTCTTAATTCTCTCTTAGAAGTGTTATGAAGAAGAAATCTCTCACTTTCCCTCTCCTCTTACAACCCTTGATGAAAATCTCCAAGCGCTTGACTTTCTCTCGCTCTCTCTCTAACTATCCTTCTTCACGCCACACACCACACGCCCTTAGAACTCCTCTCTTCTTAACCCATAGACTTCCCTTCTTTTATTAAAGGTCGTCTCCCTCCAAAAATAATTTAAAATTCCCTCCAAAATTTTGTCCAAAAGTCAACTCTTTTGAATTCATAAGACATTTTCATTGATCTAGGTGGCATATCCTTTCATAAAAGAACCTTTCAAAGTGTCTAGATGCATTGAATTACTTCAAGGGGTGTTTAAAACAAGTGTCTCTTTGAAATTTTGCGTAAAATTTATCTTGAACCACCTTAATCTGCAAAACCTCGTCCCTTAATTTGAAAAAGTCATCCCTAGCGCATCATGCACCAACTCTCTACATCATGTGCGAGCTCTATGGATTTTGGCGCATGATGCGCCAGAATCCAAAATTGGCTCTTTTCGCTCTAAATTTCGTCCTTTTTGTCATTTTTGCTCTAAATGCCTAAAAATGATATACCTGCAACAAAAACACAAAAATACCCTTTTGTAAAGTGTAATATCACAAAAAATAAGCATAAAATAGGTACTTAAAACAACATATTATTTTGGTGTATCAATTTTGAATTTGGAGGTCATTTTGAGAATGAAAGAACTGTTCATAAAATTTTGCAATCTGGATTTTATTGGCCTATTCTATTTAGAGATGTTAATATATACATAAAAACATGTGATCAATGTCAGAGAGTAGGTAATATTTCATGGAGAAATAAAATTCCTTTAATTTTTAATTTAAAAATTGAAATTTTTAATGCATGGGGATTGGATTTTATGGGACCGTTTATACCTTCATTCGGAAATATTTATATACACTCCCAATTCTCTCTTAGAAATGTAATGAAGAAGAAATATCTCACCTTCCCCCTCCTCTTACAAACCTAGAAGAAAATCTCCTTTTCTCTCTCTCTAACTCTCACGCCACCCACCAAAAAGCTTCTCTCTTTTTCATCCCCCATAGATGTTCTTCATGTATTCTTCTTTTATTTTGGGCTGCCTCCTTTGGAAAAGAAATCAAAATTCTCTCCAAAATTCCTTCTAAAAGTCAACTCTTTTGAATTCAAAAGATGCATCATTTGATCCAAGAGTCATATCCCTTCATAAAAGAATCTTTCAAAGTGTCTAGATGCATTAATTCACTCTAAGGGGTATGTAGAACAAGTGTCCCTTTGAAAATTTGCGCAAAATTTGCCTTGAACTGCCTTAATATGAAAAAGTCATCCTTGGCGCATCATGCGCCAACTCTCTAGATTTTGGTGCTTCATGCACCAATCTAGCGCATGATGCACAAGAATCCAAAATTGGCTCTTTTTGCTCCAAATTTTGTCCTTTTTGCCATTTTTGCTCCAAATGCCTAAAAATGATATACCTGCAACAAGAACACAAAAATACCCTTCTTTAAAGTGCAATATCACAAAAAATAAGCATAAAATAGTTACTTAAAACAATAAATTATTTTGGTGTATCTGATGACTTGCTATTTAATTTTAAGGAAAGATTGTTGTTGTAAATCTAGTTGCTCTCTTGAAGTTTATTTGTACATCCTTATCATGTTATCCATGGGGTTTGCTACAAGCTCCTTGTCTAAGTGGCAGTCTTAAAGTCTGTGGTTCAAAAGGCTTTTCCATGTATGTTTCAATGTTTGATTTTGTTGTTTAAGTATTATGGGGTGGGTTAAAGTTGATTAGAGTGACATGGTTAGGATCCCACGGTTCCCGCATTCTGGTACCACTATTTTTTCTTGAATTTACTTAGTCTCAATGAGTTGTTAAGCTCATTGAAACTGGGGATTTCTCGTTAGAAACCATAATTTACCTCATCCAAGGGACTTTCGTAAATTTAAAAGGACATATTATGCTTTTTTTGTTTTATTTTGAAAATTTAATATTTTAATTTGGAAAAACATGGCTTTTGTATTTTTCAGTTTTAATATACTTTAGCAGGCAAAGTAAATAAACACGAGAAAGAAAATGTTGTAAAGTAAATAAGTAAAATTGCATTGCATAAAATATAAATGCATACCTAGGCCTCTGCTACCACCGCATCATTAACATCATAAAACATAATATATTTGCAAGAAATTTAAATAAATTGTAGGAAAGTAAACAGGAGAAGCCAATAAAAAAAAATTCAAAAAAATGAGTCATAGAAAAACACATGAAAGTAAAAGAACACCCATAGTTATATATAGAAAATGAGGACAAAATGTAAGACATTAGCAAAGGTGGGGGCTCAGAGCTGGATTGTGTGCTTTT
>NW_018240618.1:3650-6003 GCF_001263595.1 Phalaenopsis equestris | reverse complement strand
CTTAGCAGATTTGATGAATGAGTTGACCTTGCAGTAGGAGAGCATATATTTGATAAATGAGAGGATTGGAGGTTTAGAACGCCGACATAATAATGATAGTGAGTAACTGCAGAGGCATTCCGATTTTGAGATAGCTTATTATGACGCTCAGGCCCGACACTACAGAGGAGAGTCTGATGTTACCTTTCCCAATTCCGTGATGCAAAAGGATCATTTTTATGTAGGCAGGAACTAATGCATAGATTCACATGTCATCACCATCATCTCAACTATTAGGGGTGAGCTTCATGAATCCTAAACTTAATGGTGTCTACTGAATGTTGCAGGAGATGCTAAATTATTTTTTCCTCATCAATTTGAAAAGCTCTATCCATGTTATATCAACAATCGATTTATTTATCTGTTTAAGGGTCCAGGTTTTTGCTGGAATGCCCAATTCATCTCTGAAACAATATCATTTTAAGGCTGTCTCAAGATTATTTAAGAATTCAATTTCTTTGGATTTCTGTAATTCTATTTATCACGCTTGCAGATACTTCCAGACCATCCCAGAGCCTGTTTCACTACAGGAGCCAGGAAGAGGATGCGCCTGTTAGGATGCTGCTTTTATTGTCAAGCGTCGCTATCCAATTGAGTTATAATTTCTTATATGATTTTTTCTTTTTTCTTCGTTACTGGATGCTGGATGGAGGGCAGCTGCTGGCTCATTCCTGACAGATTCTATCTGATTATTTGGCAGGTTTGGCAGGTTTGGCAGGTCAAATAATGATTGTTGTTTTTATTATGATAATGAGCCTCTTTGTAATGCAGAAATAATTGAGCACTCGTTAACATCTTAAAGTTCCTGTGTTATTGAATTTTATTGTGCTTGTTGTATCCAGTCCTATATTGAGTGTCATGGTGATAAATATTGCAAATCTAGCCACCGACCATATTATGTTTCCTGTCGTGCTTTCTGATGTTCCTCTACTATCAATTTGTCCATACTTTTGTCCGGGCAGCCATGGGATCTCTATTTTCTTCATTTCGGTGAAGTTGGCGTTTTTTAATTTGATGTTGTCATCTGTTATGCTCGCAATGTTTTGGGCACTCAATTGAGTTTAACTAATCTCTAAAGCAAAAAGAGTTTTTATTTGGGTACTAGTCTTCCTTTGGGGACTTTATGGGACTTTTATTTTATTTATATTTTCATTTCAAAATAAAATATATTTAATAAGTTAAAATGAAATATATGTATTGTGCAGCAATAACACCATGGATTGGCCTATTAGATCTATCAACCAGTTCAGCATGTCAGCCCCATCGACAAAATCGATCACCCGATTGGGCTAGACAGTTTGGTCAGATTGACAAATTAATTTGATTAGTTGTTTGGTACAACATATTAGATTGACTTCATTTATACTTCGATACACGGGCCTTATTTTTGGTTATTTGGTTATGTACTCTATTCATATATTATAAAATTAATTAATTTATTTAGTAGTGTTGTCTATAGCACATTTTGAGTAGGCTTTACCAATAAATAGAGGTAACCACATGAGGTATAGGGCTGCTTTCATGAGGAATGTCCAAAAAGAATTAACTTGAAGAGCTGAAACCCTCATAATCACTTCTTTAGAGCTTCAAAAATCACGAGAAACTTTTTTTCTTTCCCCTCCAGTCTCTCTCTTATTTGGTTCATCTTCTCTTCTTGCATAATTCTTTCTTAAGTGATATAACTGACCAAAGGAAAATAGGTTAAGATTTTCATACCTCTTTTATATTGTTTTTAATGATATTGCACTTTAAAGAAAGATATTTTTGATGTTTTGTTGCAGGAATGATGAATTAGGGTCAATGAAGCAAAAAGATGCAAAAAAGAAGCGAATTTGGAGCAAAAAGGACCAAAATGTGGAGAATTACACGAGGCCGCCGACGGCGAGATTTTCCCGAGGCTACAGGACAAATTCTCCAGAAGGGCGCCGACGGCGCCATCGAGGCCGCTGACGGCGATCAACGGTTATGTGACATGTACAATGGATAAGGCCAGATTTTGGAGGGGTGCATAAGCGACTCTTGGGAAAACTCATCCACATATTGATAGAGAACATTTTGGTTGAAAAGGAAGAGACTCTAGGAGACTCTTAGAGACTCTAAGAGACTCTTGGAGACTTTTGGAGACCTGGAGGTTAGATAGGTTCCATTTGAGCTTGTTAGACCGTGTAATTGTGAGGAATTCTTTGAGAAATTTTAAGAGTGGAGGAAAAGTGAGAAATTTTTTCCTCCTTGCTACTTCGAAGAGGAATTCTGTGTGCTGTAAAGAAAGGAAGAGATTCAGAGGAACTTTGAGGAGTGTTCTTGGGGAGAAATT
>NW_018240618.1:0-3303 GCF_001263595.1 Phalaenopsis equestris | reverse complement strand
GGTCCTATCGTTTGGGTGCTGATGTGTAGATGTTAGCCCTCAGGTGAGGGGAATGTTGGAGCTCCGAATTGAGACCCTATATCCTCTCAGTCTAGCCGCAAAATCAGTAACCAAGCATAGGATTAGTCAATGTTCTTTATGCCTGCACCAAAAGGTAAAGAATAGGTATGGTTCTATTTGGCACAATATAAATTGAACGTTGTTGTAGTTGAAGTATTTCTTTTTATTAAATCTTAGTCCGTAGTATTCTATTTCTCGCTGTGGAATCGATATCTAGGACTCCATTAGAGCCATATATTACTTGAGCGATACGTATACTTGCATTGACAAATTCGACTTTAACATTATTGAATATTATATCTATACATCTTTATTAAATCAAACATATATATAAAGTTGCAGTCAAGTTTTTGGCATCGTTGCTGGAATTTAATCTTCTAGTAGCGTCATCAAATTTTTGTAATTGTTGATTTACAAAAAGGTCGGTCAATATTGTAAGATTTTATTAAGTGTCCCCTTAAATCAGAAGCATGACATTTTTGAATAATTTGTTGAGTTTCTTCCATAAGTACACATCTTTTAGTAATTTGATCCTTACATGGTTTATATAGATATGGGTCATCCCAAAAGTAAAATCTTGCATCATGCTTAAATTTCCTTTGTTGTGGTTATGTTAAACCATAGGGTAAAATGTGACTAACTATGTAAATAACTATGTCAACATACCATGGAACACGTTCTTTAATTACAATATATAATTTTTTATCAAGAAAATATTCATTAATTTCATTTTCATTCTATTCTGAATTTTAACGTTCAAGCCTAGATAGATGATCAACAATATGATTATTAGTTCCCTTCCTATCTACTACCTCATAGTAAAATTCTTGCATAAGAAGGACCCATCTGATTAACCTTAGTTTTGCATCCTTCTTCAACATCAGATATTTAATAGCAGAGTGATCTGTATGCACTATACATTTAGTTCCAGTAAGATAAGACCTAAATATATCAAAAAGCATATACTATTGCTAATAACTCTTTCTCCATAGTAGTATAATTAATTTGAGCTTCATTAAAAGTTTTAATAGAATAATATATTATTTTTGAAAATTCTATCATATTATTGTCCTAAAACAACCCCAATAGCATAATTACTTGCATCACACGTCAACTCTAATGGTTTCCCCCAATCAAGTGAAACGTGAAACAATAATAGAAGCACTGATTATTTTTCTTTTAATAACTCGAAGGCATTTAGGCACTTTTGATTAAAATCAAATAAAGCATCTTTTTCTAAAAGTTGGCATAGAGGCTTAGTAACTGATATATCCATCCAAAAAACAAAAATAAATGTAGTCTTTTCTTAATTCTCAGGAGTTATATGAATTTGGTGATAACCGATATATCCATCCAAAAAGCAAAAATATATGTGCTTTGCTAGCTTGTCTAACATTTGATCTAGAAAAGGAAACAGAAAGTGATCTTCCCTAACGGTGAGATTTAATTTTCAATAATCAATGCAGATTTGTCATCCAGTTACTTGTAAAGTAGGAATTAATTCATTCATTTCATTAACAGATATAGTCACTCCCCTTTTCTTAGGAACATAGTGGATAGGAATAACCCAAACACTATCTGAAATAGGATAAATAATTTTAGCAAGTAACCACTTTATAATTTCTTTTGTAACAACTTCTTTCATTATAGGATTTAGTCTCCTTTAAGGATTATCCCCCGGCGTATAATTCTCTTACATTAAGATTTGGTGCATACAAATTGAAAGATTGATTTCTTTAATATCAACTATCATCCATCCAAAATATTTCCTATAATTCTTTAAAATTTCCATTAATTTATATTCTTCATCTTCAGTCAGGTCTGAGGATATTATAACAGGAAATATAGAAGAGTTCCCTAGAAAATCATACTTTAAATGCACATGTAGAACTTTCATCTCTAGTTCATGTAGTTTTTCCAATGAAGGACTAAAAGATTTGATGTTTTCACTCGTGTCAATCTTCGGTTTCCCGAACGATATCTGCTGTATCACGGCCGTCGTTCGGACGCAGCTCGAGCGAGACTAATGTGATAATCTGATGGAGATAGCGCGGGAAGAAAACAGAAGGAAAGAGACCTAGCACGTGAAGAACCGGAAGATGATGGAGCCTGGTGCCCATAGATAGAGGCGAACAGGAGGGAGGGGGACGGAGATTGCGCTCCCTGAGATGAAACGGGAATTGGTTTAGGATGATTTATTTGAAATATCTAAAATTTGGATTTATACTTAATTTATTCTCTATAATATTTTATATGATGTGGAGAAAAAAAACAAATTATTTTGCAGTGCAAATGCAATAATTGGACGGATTGAACGAGCATCCCCACACCCCTTTTACGTTTCAAATATGCCATTCTGTCCACATCTCCCTTGCGTCTCTTAAACGACATTAGACATGAGGAGGAAAGCGAGTTCATGGACGAATTCCTGGCTGGAGCTCGAGTCGTCGTCAAGTCTTCTCCGGTGACTTTTCCAACCTCCAGCCATTCCTGATAAATAGTCTTACTTCCCCTCACCGTATCTTACCAATGAAGAGAAGATAAGCCAGGCAATGGCGCCTTCCTCTTCTGCTACCCTTTTCCCCCTCCTTATTCCCCTCTTCTTCATCCTCCCTTTAGTTTCACCATCCCAGAGCAGTCCCAACATAACCTTAGGCTCCTCCTTCTCTCCTCAACCGAACAACACCTCAATATGGGCGCTCTCACCATCAGGAGACTTTGCCTTCGGATTCCTCCAACTCGAATCTGGCATGTTCTTGCTCGCCATATGGTTCTCCAAGTTACCCGAGAATACCGTCGTGTGGTCCGCTAACACCAATGATAACGCCGCCGTGGTGCAGGAGGGCTCTCACGCAGAGCTCAGGAGTTCTGGTAGGCTTTCCCTTCTGAATAACGCAGGCCAAGAGGTCTGGTTCGCCGACCCGGGAAGTAATATCGTTACAAATGGAGCCCTGCTGGATAGTGGAAACCTCGTACTTGTCAGCGATTCAATCAACCATGCCTGGCAAAGCTTTGACAATCCCACAGACACCATTCTCCCCACACAATCGATTAGCCAAGGAGGAAAGCTTTCCTCTCGGCTTTCTTCGAGGCCAAATGACTACTCTAACGGGAGGTTTCAGCTTCGCCTTTTGCCAGATGGAAATTTAGTACTGAACACAATTGGCTACCCAACCGAGCTAGCATATGAACGTTATTGGATTAGTAGCAACACTTATCAGGTCGCAGATGACA
The DNA here is from genome assembly GCF_001263595.1 of Phalaenopsis equestris. Taxonomy (NCBI): domain Eukaryota; kingdom Viridiplantae; phylum Streptophyta; class Magnoliopsida; order Asparagales; family Orchidaceae; genus Phalaenopsis; species Phalaenopsis equestris. The sequence continues at coordinate 9 of NW_018240618.1, read as the reverse complement.
GAGTCTTCT
>NW_018240617.1:0-1115 GCF_001263595.1 Phalaenopsis equestris | reverse complement strand
GGTTGATTTTTCCAACATGGGTTATTAAAGTTAGAGTATGGGTTATTAGTTTTATTAGAAACCACATGTAAAGTTTCTAATGATTGAGAATCATTCATTTGTTCTAATAAATTTTCTTCACTTGCTTGAGGCATTTGTGAAAATTCATAGAACAATTATCTAACTTCTTAGATATCACAGCAACTTGAGATACTAGTATGGCGAAAGCATCATTATCATGATACTAGCCACTCTTTTAGGATTTACCCTTTCTGAGGTCCATTATAAATTATTAGTGGTCATTTCTTCAATTATGGAATGAGTTACTTCAAATGATTTCGACATTAAAGATCCTCCAGCAGCAGCATCAATTATAGATCTAAGGGATCCTATTGACCCATTATAAAATATTTGAATAATTAACCAGTCAAGTAAAGCATGATATGAACACTTTCTAAGGAGTTCCTTAAATCATTCTCAAGCCTCATAAATTGACTCCCCTTCATACTAAGTAAAATAAGTAATATCATTTCTAAGTTTAGCAGTTTTTGAAGGAGGAAACTATTTAGCCAGAGATTTTTATGTCATATCTCCCCAAGTTTTATCAAATTCAGGTGCTAATGAGTTTAATCATATCTTAGATTTATGCTTTGAGGAAAAAGAAAAAAGTCTAAGTATAATCGCGTCGTTTGATACACAGTCATATTTGAATGTAGCACAAAATTTTAGAAAACGTGCAAGATATAAATTTGGATCCTCAATATGAGTTCTCCCAAATTGATTATTTTGCACCAATATTATTACATGTTTAAGTTCAAATGAGTTAGCCGCTACAACAATAATTTGAATACTTAAGTGAGTGTCATCTGTCATAGGGCTTGCATAATCACCTAAAGGTCTTTGTAAATTTTAATTCTCATTTTCAGTAGTTAAAGTTTCAATATTATTTTTTGATGTGTTTGTCATTTCTTGAGAATTATCAAGTTTTTTTAATTTCAAAATTTTCTTATAGTTCGTTCTAATTCAGAATTGTAGGGTTTTAAAACTTCAGATCCTGAACTTCACATACAAATAGTAAAATGCAAGAAATAAAATATTTAAAAAGATCTAATATATATATATATATATATATATAT
>NW_018240616.1:0-207 GCF_001263595.1 Phalaenopsis equestris | reverse complement strand
CATGAACCAAAGGTTCCAAAATAGCAAAAATGAGACATTTATGAACCTTACAAAAATTTTTAAGCATATTATGGGAGTTAGGGTCTGCCACTCCCCTAATATTCCAAACAATAATATTAAACATGATGACGTGCGGCAACCCTTCTAGAAGATCTAGTAGAGTTAACAAATCGTTCCCCATCAGAGTGATAAATTCCTTCTTGAATA
>NW_018240615.1:0-483 GCF_001263595.1 Phalaenopsis equestris | reverse complement strand
GGGTTTGTAAATAAAAGCTGGTTTTTTTATGAAATCACATGTAATGTTTTTCCAAAACTTTGCTTGTATTGCTGCAGCATGATATGCTCTAGATTTCTTCCAGCAACTAGCACTATAAATGTATATTCTCCTTTATAAGGTGTACTTAGTTTTGGAATATTTACATGCATAGCACTCGATTCTTATGTATTTACATATCTAACACTTTAACTTCAATTTTTACATGTATGTTATCTTGCTTATGCATGAAAATATCTATTTCATATTTTAAAGGTTGAAATGGTGATATTGTTTATGTGATATAAAAGATTTGGGCGGTATAAATGTTAGATATGTAAATACATAAAATTTGGTGGTATTTATGTAAATGCCCCGCATTTTTTTTTTCTTTTGGTTGTATTTGAGCTAAATTTGAATAGAATTTTCCATTTTTTTTTCAAATTTTATTTATTTTTATTGATCCAGTAAAATTTGTTAAATATG
>NW_018240614.1:0-201 GCF_001263595.1 Phalaenopsis equestris | reverse complement strand
CTTCCAATCAATGGACAATACCTGAAGGCCTACTATGCAGCATGACGACGCTTGCCGCTGTTAGTTTGTCGCGTACATATGAAAATTTTTTGTGAACTTCAGACAAGTTCTGAGGTTATTTATATAGCCTCAAAAGTCTATGACCAGATAATTTTTTTTTTTATCGATATAAAAAATTAATGAAAATTCTTAGTATCACAT
>NW_018240613.1:0-1536 GCF_001263595.1 Phalaenopsis equestris | reverse complement strand
ATTTAATTAGCTTCCTAATTAAGAATCTCACATACAACTCACATACTTTCCCACTTACCGCTCGCATACCTCATCTCACCATACCGCTCACCAACCGCCTTATTGTTTTCTAAAAATAACCTCTTATGGCTTGTCATAAGCCATGCCAAGGGCCAAGCCAAATCCTGTAAGAGAGAAAGAGAAGAAAAGAGAGAGAGAGAGAGAGAGAGAGAGAGAGAGAGAGGAAATATGAGATGAAAATAAAGATTTTCTTGTAAACGTCGAGGCGTTTGACGGTGTAATTCCTCGAAGTAGTAAAATTCTCTGCAGCTCCGTGGAAGTAAGAAAATTTGGCGAATCACGTAAATCTGTGTTTAGTTCTGATATTTTTTTTCTGCGTGTAATTTTTCTCGTTCCATTTTTCACTTTATCGTCGTTCTTATGTATTTACAAATCCTGCAGCTGAAACTTGATTGTTACATTTATACCACCTAAATCTTTTATATTTCATCGAGAATACCCCCCATTTTAATTTTTAAAAAGTGAGAGTGACATGTATGTAATAATTGAAGGTTGGGTGTTGGATATGTAAATGCATAAAAATTGAGTGGCATGTATGTACTTAAATCTTTCATTCAATTATTGGGCTGTTTACATAAATACCACGCAATTCTTATATATTTACATATACATCGCATAAATCTTTGATGTCCGATAAAAATATCTCTCTTACTTTTTAAAAATAAAATGCACATAAATTTATAATGCCAAAATGTTATAAATATAAATATGAATAATTAGGTATTAGTTATGCATGTCCATTATATGAATTGTGTGGTATATATGTAATTTTTCCAAAATTATATTTTATTTTTTTTTAAAAAAAAAAAAGTAAAATGAAATCGAGCATTCATGACTATCTTTTTTATTTAAGGCTTTAATTATCTTACTTTTGGCCATCGTACTTATCTTATAGATCTTCATATTATTTCCGAGCTGATTTGTCACCGAGGTGGCTTAAGAACAAGCTCATCTTTTTGGGAAATTCAGGCCAAGATTAAACTAATATATCAAAATATATATCCAGTAGAACCTCAATGATCCTCATCCCTCTGCTTTGGCTTATCTCATTCAAACAATTATACAAAAATGAACCCTAAATTATCATAGAGCAAATGTCAATGTTTAAATAAATAAATATAATATGCGAAAAGCCTCTGCTAACATATTATATATTTTCTTAATTTAGTTTAAATAAAAAATAAAATCAATATATGCTGGTCGGGTGACCTGAAATAACGAGAGACAATGATGACGGGGGCAAGCGACCGAATGCAGATGGGTGTGCGTGGGCAATTGACAACAGATACATGTGGCTGGATGTCAGCAAGACAAGCATGGAATGAAAGATTCTAGAGAAGACCAGAATTTAGAGAGCAATTCAAGAAAGTATGGAAGATTCCACTCAATTCTAGAAAATTTGAGAGGGAAATTGTCCAAAGAGAACGTAAGAAGAACCTGGAAAGTTCTAGGGCTATATATGTATTTATGAACAAT
>NW_018240612.1:0-2710 GCF_001263595.1 Phalaenopsis equestris | reverse complement strand
GAAAAGACGAACATACAACAAAATGACCAACAAGAGAAAACACAAAACGCGAAGAGCCTACGTGCAGTAAACCTGAGAGTGTCCGCCCAAATAAGATCGAGTGAAAGCACCTTAAACCGATATCCACAAAAGAGCACCTACGTAGACTACCCATAACCATAGATTTAGGTGTAGGTGCCTATTCTGGCTCCATGAGTTCTCCTAAAGGGTTACATCCCAGTTATTTAATTAAATCTTGAGGGTTTCCTAAGAAAACTCTTGATCCAAAGGGGTTTTGCTTACCTGAAAAATGATAACTAGCACAGGGTCATCATGGGAAATTATCTCGTAGGGGGAATGTCTTGATGCTTCAAAGCTCTTGCTAAACCATGGGGCGAGAAGTAAGTCTCTTGTGGTCCCCATATGGATAGCAGACTCATCAGCATACATAACCTACAAAATAATCATATTATCCCAATGGGAAATCCCTATACGTCGAAGCACATTCAAACAGTAAGGGCAGAGGAAAAATCATCGTATCCCAAACGGGCGGCAGCTCATCGGTCATCAGGCGGTTTGGTTGATTTCAATGAAGGAAAAAGAAGAGATAAGGCTCAATGTGGGTAGCCATAAGGTAGGGAATTGTAGTCTTAAGAGTTAGAGTTAACTGGGTTGGGGTACCATGGATCAGTCATACATAGCTACTAGGACCCTAAGTCTACCTGGTTGTGAAGGTAGTCGACCCAACACGTCCTGAGGTTCCGGGTCAGCAATCCGTGAATTGTGTTGTCCACTGGAACCCCGGTAGCCCTAGGGTCAAATAAAGTTAACTCTATCTTATGACTATAAGTTGAAGCACCAAGAGGTAGGACTTATACCTGCCAAAGTATTAAGGATGCCTTAGGAAGGAAAATAAAGTAGAGGTTCAGCTACAAGATTGTAAATGCTCCAAACAAAAGGACATACACCCCGTCTAGGTTGGGGAACCTTATAACACCCTATGCACACTAGAAAACCACCTATATAAAGGTATGTTGGGCTAGTCGGGTTGAAGAAGCACGTGAGCTCCTCCTCGGGCCATGAAAATATGAATACAATTATCTAGAGCGGTCGTTAAGTATTGTGGAGGACCTATTAATATGTGCAGGAAAGTAAAGGTTGCAATTTTTTATATCATGAATATTTTAAACATAAATTTTAATTATCTTCAATATTTTATTTATAAATTTTAAGTAGAAAAATTAGGAATTTAAGTCCTAATGAGCCTATGTTGTATCGTGAAATCTCATATACATAGAAAGAAACAATATAAAATACTCCAACATGCAAAGGCACACGCGAAGAGAAAGAGCAAGAAAGCACCCCAAAAGAATATATAAACAGGCCAAATGTTGTTGGACCGACAACATAATCCAGTGAAAGTAATAAAAGTGGCCAGACTCTGCATATACATGCCCGGTCCTAAGTCCATACAATAATGTAAAATTAAAACTTAAGGTGCGTGACACGAGCTGCTGCTCCTGGTCCTTGTCACATGGTTGGATGCATCATTCGCCTCAAAACCCACTCCCGTACCTTATTTATTATACAGAATCTCATAGGACTCTATCAAATACATTTGAAAAAGAAAATAAACACTCAACATGCAGAAACCAATGTTAGCGACATTTCATGCATCACGAAATAGCAAGTCATGCCTTATAATTGTGGGAGCTAAAGAGCATCTACAAGAAAATTATTAGAAATCATTACATGTTCCCCCATAATAGCTTTGTGTGAGCATGTATAAATAGACATGACACCTATAGAAGATCACCCTAACATACTATCACAAAAGAGCATGCAAGCACACCAAAAAAGTAAGAAGGTAACACCTGGCTGGCCTAAAATAATACATCACATAACAATAATCAGAGGCGTCAAAAAATACTACCTACCACATTAAATCTTAGCCTAGCACACCATCTAAAAAAAAGTGCATCAACCTAATATCTAAGTGTGAGATGAGTATGGGTATAGTATGAATTTAATGGGGTCATCTTACCGACCCCATCATAAAGATCTAATGGATCTAGAAGGTGTCACGAAGGGAGGTGGCACAAGTTGGATCCGTTGGATTCTTAGCACAGTCATACTCATGTCAGTTTCAATGACTTAACTCACATTGCTCATCGGGATCAACCCAACAAGCAATGCTCGTTAAGGCATCATGACCAACACAAGAGTCACACTCCTAACGGGTCTGGCTCACTATCCATATGAACATGCAAAGACAAATGAGTGATAAAAAAAGAAATATATATAAGGGATGAATGTACCATGGGGCAGGGATTTGAACAGAGGTGGGTGTACCGTAGTGGCAGCGGCCCTAGGGGGTATGTCGAAGCGGTAGTGACCCGACAAGATGGGCATGCCATGGTGGCAGCAGCCTGAACAGGTGTGCCGATGGGGCAGTGACCAGTGATAGGTAGGCGTGTCGTGGCGGTAAGGGCCCGTAGAGAGTTTGCAATTTAAACAGATGACCATAATTGTGAAAACATACAGATGCCATACAAGATGCAATAATTCAATCACATATGTGCACTACAATAAACAAAAATGCAAACACACATGCAACACAGTATGGTGATGCAAGTAGTTGGTCAACCAGATCAAAGCATCCATTCGAGCTAAATTCTCATGCCAGCTGACTCAAAAGAGCCGACTAAAGTGAAGTGAAATGCTCACCGAA
>NW_018240611.1:0-510 GCF_001263595.1 Phalaenopsis equestris | reverse complement strand
TACCCTCTTCTCATCCAAATAAAAGGAAAAATCCTAAACTGGTTCACTTTAACAAACTAGCAGTCTTTACAGCGAACTGCTAAGCATCATGGGGTATAATCTTCTTTCAGAGGCAATTTAACAAACGCATGGCAGGCCAAGTTTGGAAATAGCACCAAAAACATCAATAGAAATAATAATGTTATAGGCTTATCCATTCTAAAGGTCCATCTGGTATGGTTGTAATATTTGTAGCAGAAATTGTAAAATCCTTAAGAAAAAAGAAAAAAAGACTTTTTTATTGAAGTCAGCATCAAATTTCAAGTATCAAAACTTAAAAGTTCAATAAAATAGTTCTGAATCTGGTTCAAGTTTCTCACACTCATGGAAAGAAAGATCAATATTCAATACAACAAGAGAAAAAAATGCAAAATAAAAAAAAAATCAATAATTTCAATTATCAAAACTTAAAAAATCACATCTGAATCATCTCAGGGCTCATCTGTTTGCTTCAGTAAAAAAAAAAAAAAA
>NW_018240610.1:0-209 GCF_001263595.1 Phalaenopsis equestris | reverse complement strand
ATTTTTATTTTGTGTTGTGTACTTGGATTCTTTTTTATAAAGTTAGTATTATAGTTAAATGTGTATGTGTAGTTCAATAGATATTGAGTAGAATTGTGGATTGTATTGTGATTTTTGTTTCGCATTTTAGTTTAATTTTTTAATATTGTGATTGTCATAGGAAATGTTGTGCTTTATTTAGTTTTATACTTATTTCAAAATTTCATTAC
>NW_018240609.1:0-640 GCF_001263595.1 Phalaenopsis equestris | reverse complement strand
ATATATATAATGCACCATTGTTTTATAGATTTGTTATGAGTGCATAAAGTTAGGTTCATACATGAACATCTTTATTTTATTTTTTATAAGTTGCTATGTACCTATTATCCAAAAAAACAAAATGAATATAATATGGATAATAGGTAATATAATAATCACTCCTATTTTTAGAGAGGTTTAGGTATAAGTTATAAATCAAGTTATCGTTATACATAAATCCCTAGAGATCCGCACTCTACCTCTTTGTTCTTACCGGGGCATTACAACTAATATTATATTAGCAGTCATTGCATGGATAATTGTTTCTTATAACACATCTTTCCTCGTGCTCAGATTTCTGTTGATGGGTGAGTTGGTCTTCGGGGAGCTCTACTCTCTTGGTTGCAAGACTAGTTGAGCATACTTGGCTAGTTATAAAGTTGCCTCAGTCTAGTCGAGGATTTGTTCATTGATCACCATTGACGGGCTATCAACCAGAACTTTCTGATTGAGTCGATCGGTCGAACAAACTTAAGCCAAACCATCTAGCCAGTTACTCAAGCTGACTATTGTAAAATATGGACTTTCAACCATATATATACACACACATATAGATACATACATACATACATACATACACATACACACAGAGAGATATATA
>NW_018240608.1:0-1152 GCF_001263595.1 Phalaenopsis equestris | reverse complement strand
AAATTTTAGTAGATATTTATCAAATCTCACTAAATATAAAATTTTATGAGGCAAGATTTAGAAACGCATTATAAAATTTTAAACTAAAATAGTCAAGTCTAATTTAAATCTTACCTTAAACAAAAAATGTTCTAAATGAAGACTAAAATGCAATAAATGAAAGAAATTGTGCAAATTGGCATTTAGAAATTTACCTTTTCTTTTAATCTGGTTTGGCTTGCCGTAAAACTATAAATAAATAGTTAAAAAAAAGAGAGAGACACGGAGAAAACTTCCACAGATTCTTAATGGTGTCACTAGCACTTAATGAAGTCGAGGAGAGATGGAGGGATAAATTTGACCATAAAAATCCGTCAAATCCTTCAGAATTTCGATCCCTCTCTGCTTCTTCTTCGTCCTTCCTCCTCTCTCGATCTCTTAACCTATCCTTTTGTTCATTAAAGCTGCCGGCTTTTTGTTTTTCGAACTTTACAAGTTGGACTCCCGAGTGGAGCTCATCTGTAGAGACGGCAATCTGGGCTTTGCTTCGAGTCGCGTTCAGGCGGCAGGCGGCAGGCGGCAAATTCGAGTCGCGTTCAGGCGGCAGGCGGCAGGCGGCAGGCTCCAACCGGAGAGGGTTTTTTTGGCGGAGCCCCAATTAGGTCTTGGGGCTTTGGTTGGGATTTTCGGCGATTTAGGAGAAGAGTTAAGTTTGGCATTTGGGGTTTTGGAAGAAATCCAGATCGAGATTAGGGCTGAATTTGATATCAGGTGGGAAGCCGTTTTCTGTGTTCGATTAGTCTCTGTCCCTTTTTCTTTAGTTTATTCGGCTGTTACTTGATTTATTTTTTTAATGCTTAATTGAGTCTAAGCTCTAAACACCGATGATGAACTGGGTTTCTATTTTTGGCAGGAACAAGATAGAGTTTGCTGTTCTTGGAGAGGATCGTTGGATTCTGTAAAGGCGTGTGATTCTTGAAGATGTCGGTGGTCCAGGAGCAACTAGAGATCAAGTTTAGGTTACCTGATGGATCGGATATCGGCCCCAAAAAGTATACGGAAGCTACAACTGTTTCCACTTTGAAAGAGAGCATTCTTGCCGAATGGCCCAAAGGTTATTCCCAATCCAATAATATACAAGATAAATTTATTTTGAAAATAACTGCTGGTTTT
>NW_018240607.1:0-477 GCF_001263595.1 Phalaenopsis equestris | reverse complement strand
TATTATTGTAAGATTTAATTAAATCAGAATTCAAGTTATAAGACATTTTAGATGAAGATTGAGAACGAGAACAAGGTTAGAATTTTATTACCAAATATATCGTATAAATTAATAATATTTAATATTAATTTCAAAGATTTAATTTAAAATTTAAGTATTGAAATCCTAAATAAAATAATATAATTTATGATATTTGTATATATGCAATAACATAACTTATAATAATAATAATAATAACAATAATACTTTAAAAATTTTAATCAAATACAAATAAACACTTGCACAATCATATTCAGCTTCGAATAATTATCTAATCAATTAAATAATATTTACTCTTAATCAAATTTTTTTATACTAATTATACAAAATATTAAATTTTCTTTTCACACTATTCAGATAATTAAAATTTAATATTTTTAAATAATTCGAGCAAAACCCCACCCGCACAAATAGACGAATTCAAAATGAATCAAACAC
>NW_018240606.1:0-1025 GCF_001263595.1 Phalaenopsis equestris | reverse complement strand
ATTAGGAAAAATGTCTTAATGAATTCTAAGTGACTCGAGTGCAATTAGGTACATTTTGAATCATTTTTGATATTTTTGAAAATTTTGATTATTTTGATTATTTTTAATTCAAAATATCACTTAAAAATGAAATATTCTTGCAAAAATATATTTGATTTTTATTAAATGCCCCTCATCATAAGAAATTAAGAAAACCAAGTTTAATAATTTTTCTTATACAAAAATACAAGGTTTCCTTAGAAAATCCATTTTAGTACTTGAACTTCATCGAATAATTTTCAAACTTTTACAATTAAAAAACATGATTTTTATGAATAGTGTGGAATTGATTTTGTCAATTTTTGATAAGTATTTAATTTACATGAATTAGTACAAGATATTTATGTTTAATTAATTATATAAATTCACAAGATAGTTCAAAGTATCATGACATTTTTTATAGACTTTCCACATGAAACCTACCAAAGTTACACCCATAAATTTCCAAGTGATATTTTGATTTATATATTTAAAATAAGCCAAAAAGGCCACTTTAGCTTGAAAATTAGGGCTAGAAGCATAGAGATGCCCTCTGACCTTGGAAAAATCAGAAGACATGGGTTCTATGATGGGGAATGAACCCTCAAAAGTTCAAGCCATGGTGAACAATATTTAATCATGGAGAATTAAAATACTACAAAGGGTATTTAATTCATTAAAAATTTGGGAATAAGAAAAAAAAATTAATTTTTATTACATATTATTCTCCTTCGTTCACTGAGAAAGAGGGGGTTATTTTCTATTTTTCTTTTATTTTTACGATTTTTCTAGAGAAAGATATGGATCTTTGAAGTTTAGGCATTTAAAATAATTCAAAAATCCCTATTTTTCTACTTATCCACGCGACACTGACTAGATCCTAGGAAGCTCCAAAGTCTCTACGCGGCGCTCCGCCATTTGACATTGCGAGCCACGTAGCCTCCACGCGGACCGCGCTTTATGCGCCGAGGGTTTGTCCGGCTTGATCTCCTCTGTCCATTGGATAC
>NW_018240605.1:0-313 GCF_001263595.1 Phalaenopsis equestris | reverse complement strand
TTAATATAAATAATAAGATTTAAATCTCTTCTCTACCCTTACGATCTTAATGCATCTTGACAAGAGTTATCAGAACAGTTCATTGTTCATGAGCAGCTATGTGTTCTGCTTCTAAGTGAACAAGTCGAACACTAATAATTTTTTTTTTATGCTCGGCATATGAACAAACTGAATATGAATATGAATATTTTTTTAATAAGTCGAATAAAATCTGAGCTTGCTGAAGCTCGACCCGTCTATAGTAACCCTTTTGCCTCGCTCGCTCGACAACTCAGTCGTCTCCTCCTCGAACCTTCCTTCCCTGTCAACGCCA
>NW_018240604.1:0-389 GCF_001263595.1 Phalaenopsis equestris | reverse complement strand
ACTTGGTTTGAGAAGGTATTTTGGAAGAGTCAAGCAATTGCTGCTAACAAATTACTTCTTATCACCTTTGACTAATCAAACCGCAAACTACAATGGCCCGGCACGATGAAGCCATGGGATGTTGATCGGACCTTCAAAAGAATAATAAAAAAAAGGCGACAAAAAAAATTAATCAGTTAATAAGACATAAGCAACATAAATTTTTCAACCCCTAAAATCTGAAAAAGTAGTAAAACTTAAACGAAACCTTAATAAATAAAGATTACCAAACGTAACTTTAACCAAGCATATTCTGGTTTACAAAGATCTCTTAGATGACCCAATCTGTGGTTGATGACAAAAATCTTTCGGTCATAATAGTTTTAACTACCTCTTAGAATATGTAAACC
>NW_018240603.1:0-1233 GCF_001263595.1 Phalaenopsis equestris | reverse complement strand
TAATCACCCATGGGTCCCAGAAGAATGGTCCAACATCTTAGAAGAAAAACAATTTCCAAAAAGGTAAAAACAATAGAATAAGAAGATCAAACAACAAACCAACAATAGCAAAAAAAACAATAAACAACAAAGAAGAAGAACCAACCGGAGCAAAATGCTAATGATCTAACAATATAGCTGAAAACTTAGATAAATCTCTTAATATATCAACATATAAGAAATAATACTGAGAGATTTTAGCTGAAATGAAAGGATTAATATTCATTATAAGTATTATGAATATCTAAAGTAAAAAGGCCATAGATATTCAAAATACAGTTGAATTTTAATAACAATCAAGAAAATATAAACTGTTGACTTTAACAGTGCCAAATAAAAAAAAAAAAGACAAGAAAAGAGTGGGACAAAATATAAAGAAAAAGACCTAAAATAGAAGCAAAAAATAAAACCAACCAAAATATAATTTGAAATCAAAGCATAAACATAGAGATGCAGTGAAACACTCAAAATAATTTAAGCAAACAACAAAAGTCACAATTTATATATATGAAGGAATATCTTCTTTAAACTTTCATCTTCTGCTCTTCGGTTTAATAATTTCATGCATGTGTCATTGACTACTACATCAAAAATTAGTTGCTTAGGAGTTTCTTGGAAGATCTTTTCAGTTAAATCATCACATACGTGTACTGATAAATTTATGTTGAGTAGTCATTGAAATTACACTTAAAGAATTATTTGTCATTACATTGGTACTATTTTATGAAAACAACTCAACTTGAAACAAAAAAAAATAATAATAATGGTTGCGTGAAGGAAATTCTAAATTGAAATAATGGTCGTTGATTGGATATATATATATATATATATATGTAAAAATATAGAACTCATTATATTAGTAGAGATGTAGATCCATTCATAAAAGAATCATCTAATGGGGCATGTATGAATATTAATGAAAGTGGATATCAAACCATGGATAGCGAGATGAGTGGAGACTCAAGTGGATCAAAAGCTAGTGAAGACCATGGTGTACAAGATTGTGAGACTGAGTCGTTATTGTCAGAGCACGATATATTACACTAACAATTAATATTGAATGATGATATTCTTGATATGTCGAGGGAGTAAAAAAAATGTGAATCAAATTCATATAACTAAGGAGTGAGACACAGTTGACAATAGCGATGTTCAGTCCATCCAATTATCCATTTCTAAAGAGGATATAGTTCT
>NW_018240602.1:378-925 GCF_001263595.1 Phalaenopsis equestris | reverse complement strand
ACCATATGAGTTATAAACTCGTTGCACCACTAAGCCATCCCAGAACAACAGCTTACAAGGTCAGCTTGTTTAGTAACTCATAACACTGTTTGTAAGAAGATCTTCTATTGGCAGACATTCGATGTATAAATATGCGGACAGCGATATGAAGACAGCTTGTTTTGTACTTTATATTATGTACTCATAGATGTACTAGTTATGCGTATAGCATGATGTAGTTCCCATCTTTGAGATATATACATGATATATTGTAAAAATGACTATGCTGAACTATGCATTGGTTCGTAACAATGAACAGAACAAAACAAAACAGATTAAATTTACCGAACAAGTTTTCTCAATTTTGAGATTCCTTGTTTGTGCAATATGACACCGTTCGGTCTATATCCCCACAAAATTGCACGTCTTACACAAATTTTTTCGAGATATCCCTGTGGAGTCGCAAACTCTATATGATACTTGCAAATAAATTTTGCAAATCTTTTTCAAAATAACATAAATTTCTACACATTACACTTTCTGAAACACAGGATATTTTAAATCAGTC
>NW_018240602.1:0-305 GCF_001263595.1 Phalaenopsis equestris | reverse complement strand
TTACATCGAATCGGTTCAATACTTCTGATTAACTTTTCAAAAAAAATTGATCCAATAATTTCAATTTTTTTTATCGAATCAGTTCGATACTTCTGATTCATGACTTTTCAAAAAATTGATCCAATAATTTCAATTTTCTCATCGAATCACTTCGATATTTCTGATTCATAACTTAAGAAAAAATTGATCTAATAATTTTAATTTTTTTACCGAAGCAGTTCGATACTTCTGATTCATAACTTTTCAAAAAAAAATTATTCAATAATTTCAAATTTTTTTTATCGAATCAGTTCAATACTTCTGAT
>NW_018240601.1:6055-14007 GCF_001263595.1 Phalaenopsis equestris | reverse complement strand
TGTGATCGTTCCTTACCGCAGGGGCAACGAGTTCTTCCGCACACCGACATTATAACTCGAGAAACTGTATGATCCCTTCCCGTCTGTAGGATATGATAATATACCTGTAATCATCAATTCCTCTGAATTTTTTTCCTTTTCAAGTTTTCAACGTAAAAAAATTTTGGTGTCTCTATTGACGATCTTTCTTCATCTGAGTGTATACTGAATTCTCGTGCAATGCCAAGACGATAATTTATCACTCTACCGCCGTGAAATCTATCTCTAACACACATCACATGTACATTTTTCAAATAAAAAATTATGTAAAAATTGATTGAACGAGTATCTATATACATTCTTGAGATTGAAAACAAACATCCCTTCTAAATTGAGATAGTTTTAGACGTATAATTGTCACTTTTACCGCAATCATCTGGAGGCGGAGCGGAAGCCTACGAGCGGGTCGAATCGAGCACGACTTTTCCCTTGGATCATTATTAGTGTTTAAACTCCAACTAATCCTACAAAATTATTAATTTACTACCTATTAGAAAAAAACATAAAATTCTAATTAAATGTATGCTTATGTCAACGAATGCATCTTTCTTTGAAATTAAATTTAAAATTATAAAAATTATTCGTCCTAATTTGAAAATTATCCAGATATCAAAGGCGTAACAGCATGACAATCTGCAATGAAACATACCAATTCATATAAAACAGATCAAGGAAAAAGTTTAACTTTTTCTTTATCTATGATTAAAATATTATATAAACATATAAATCTTGAAAAAATCTATGATTAAAATATTATATAAACATATAAATCTAGACAAAAAAAACACAATATAAAAGGGGGTAATTACAAAAAAACACCTAAAATACTATTATTTATAAATTAAGCACCCAAATGATTTTTTTGAACAGTAAGATTTCTGCATGTAATTGGCTCCAAATAAAAAAAAAAATATTTAAATTATATTTATAGGATAATTATATGTTGCTTTAAACATTATTCACCTGGAATTCACGGAAACGAGCGATCACCGCGCTGATTCAGCAGAGCATCTGGACCACACAAAATCCCACGTGGAGCACCACCAGCGAAAACGTGATGAGAGTGGGGCCCGCGCAAGCCCGGCTCTCCCGCCACGGCCTCGATGCCGGTCATGACTTTCAGAGCGTGGTTTCTCGGCATAACCTCTTGCGCCATTCTCATCTTCCTGAACACCTTCTTCACCTACCGCACGCAGCCAATGACCATCTCGGCCATCCTCATGCAAATAGCCGTGCTTTTCGTCGGCAGATTCATGGCTGCGACGCTGCCGAACAGGGAGGTAAGGCTGTTCGGCGGGCGCTGGTGCTTTAATTTGAACCCGGGGCCGTTCAATATTAAGGAGCATGTTATTATTACCGTATTTGCCAACTGCGGGGTGTCGCCAGGGGGAGGGGATGCCTATTCTATCGGCGCCATTACGGTCATGAAGGCTTATTATAAGCAGAGTATCAGCTTCCTCTGTTCTCTCATCATCGTCCTCACCACGCAGGTATATTAATGAGCTTTACTGTTAATTTGACAGAAAAATATGTCAGTGGTTCCAGATGCATCAGAGAGCAAGAGAATCAAATTTGATCTGAAATTTATGACATTTGTATGAGAACTATTTGATAATGCAGACATTTTTTTTTATTATACAGTTGATTGATATTCATAGAACAATAAGATAATGATAATAATATACTTGTAAAATATAACAATAATGTTATAGTGAAAATTTCTCAGCTGCTTGGCTATGGTTGGGCTGGCATGTTGAGAAAATACCTAGTCGAACCTGCAGGAATGTGGTGGCCAGCTAACCTTGCTCAAGTTTCTCTATTCAGGTTTACTCCATTGTTGCTCTGCTTCATCAATCTCGATATTTTAATCATGCATGCATGCATATATATAACTAGTTCTTGTATTCTGAAAACGACGCAGAGCTCTGCATGAGAACGAGAACAAAGATCCGCACCACAAAGGTCCAAGCAGAATGAAATTCTTCCTGATATTCTTCTTCGCCAGCTTCTTCTACTACATTTTCCCAGGGTTCCTCTTCCCCGTCATCTCCTTCTTCTCATGGGTATGCTGGGCATGGCCTCACAGCCTCACTGCTCAACAGATAGGCTCCGCCTACAGCGGCCTTGGCGTCGGCGCCTTCACCTTCGACTGGGCTGGCATCTCTGCTTATCATGGCAGCCCTCTGATAACTCCCTGGTTCTCCATCCTCAACATTGCCGCCGGCTTCGTCATGTTCGTTTACGTCATAGTACCTCTCTGTTACTGGAAGTTCAACGGATTCGGCGCCCGCAAATATCCAATTTTTTCCAACAAGTTGTTCACCTCGACGGGCCAGAAGTACGATACGACTACAGTCTTGACGCCGGAATATAAGCTCAATGTGCCGGCTTATAACAGCTACGGGAAGCTTTTTCTCAGCCCTCTGTTTGCGCTCTCTCTGGGCTCCGGGTTTGCCAGGTTCGCTGCAACCCTTACCCACGTTGCCCTCTTCCATGGCAGGTATTTTATCTCATTTTTTTTATTGATGCATCATGAACATTTTAAAAATTTACACATAATTGCTCTTCTGCGTGATTCTGTAGAGATATTTGGAACCAGAGCAAGTCGGCAGTGAACGCAGAAGAGGAAAACATACATGCGAAGATGATGAAAGAGTACAAACCGGTGCCGCATTGGTGGTTTCTCATTCTTCTAGCAGGAAGCGTCTTCTTCTCCCTCTTGATTTCTTTTGTGTACAAGGAACAGGTTCAGTTGCCATGGTGGGGGATGCTCTTTGCCTTCGCTCTGGCCTGGCTTGTCACTCTCCCCATTGGCGTCATACAAGCTACAACTAACCAAGTTGCCATCTTTTTCATATCGATCAATTCCTTTCTTTCGATCGTATCGATTTTAATTAATGAATGATTGACAGATTTGATTATTTCTTCCGCAGCAACCTGGATATGATATCATTGCGCAGTTCATGATCGGATTTATATTGCCTGGGATGCCGATAGCCAATCTTCTCTTCAAAATATATGGAAGGATAAGCACAGTTCATGCTCTCTCCTTTCTTTCTGATCTCAAGCTTGGTCAGTATATGAAGATTCCCCCACGGTGCATGTACGCCGCCCAGGTAAGAAAAACTCATATATCCTTCCTTATATCTCTAAGTGGGATCAAATTTATGAAGGTCTGTACGTTCTCTTACCGTTTCCGCATGTGCATGTACGCCGCCCAGGTAAGAAAAACTCATAT
Organism: Phalaenopsis equestris; assembly: GCF_001263595.1. Taxonomy (NCBI): domain Eukaryota; kingdom Viridiplantae; phylum Streptophyta; class Magnoliopsida; order Asparagales; family Orchidaceae; genus Phalaenopsis; species Phalaenopsis equestris. Next base: position 10,730 of record NW_018240601.1, on the reverse strand, counting down.
TTCCGTCCTTATATCTCCAAATGGGATCAAATTTATGGTCCGTACGTTCTCTTACCATTGGCGCAATCCATCGAACAGCTTGTGGGCACACTAATCGCTGGCGCAATCAACCTCGCCGTAGCATGGTGGATGCTCGAAACCATCGAGAACATCTGTGATACTGACGTTCTTCCCTCCGACAGCCCATGGACTTGCCCAAAATACCGTGTAACCTTCGACGCCTCCGTTATCTGGGGTCTCATCGGCCCTGCGCGCCTCTTCGGTCGCGCCGGCCATTACCACCACCTCGTCTGGCTCTTTCTTGTCGGCGCAATCCTCCCTTTCCCCTTCTGGATCCTCAGTAAATGCTACCCAAAGAAGAAGTGGATCGGCCTCATAAACGTTCCTGTCATCTTGTACGGATTTGCCGGAATGCCGCCGGCGACGCCGACGAACATAGCCAGTTGGCTCATAACCGGAACGGTTTTCAACTACTTCGTCTTCCGTTACCGGAAGCGGTGGTGGCAGAGGTATAATTACGTCTTGTCAGCGGCGCTGGATGCGGGGACGGCGTTCATGGGAGTGCTCATCTTCTTCGCGCTGCAGCAGAACGAGAGGGTGAAGTTGAGGTGGTGGGGGACGGAGGTGGATCATTGCCCGCTGGCCACGTGTCCGACGGAGAAGGGAATTGTGGTTGCAGGTTGCCCGGTATTCTGATTGCCATGCGAGCTGCCAATAGGAGGTAAATGCGGCCAAAGCAAAGCATACGTTTTTTTTTTATTATTTAGTTTTGTTGATTTCTAAATTTATGTGATTTATTAAGTTGAGTGTAAAATAAAAATTTTATTGGTTATTTTTATATTGCAATTATGAACGTTCTAAATTGAATTCAATTTTTATTTATATAGTCTAGCTTTATTAAAATTGTTGGATATTATATATAATGATCCTGATATTTTTAGTAAAAATCCTGTCAAGGAAAAATTTTGATCTGATTTAGTTCAATTAAAATAGTTTTACTAATGTATTCACCTAAGAAATTATAAATATCACATGTACATCGAAAATGTGATGCATGGATTTCGAGAAAGTTCAATGGATTACATCGAGAAGATACCAAAGGATTGCATCTAAATGGTTGAAAGACAAAGACATCAAATATTATTTCATTCGGTCGAAATAATTGGTTGATTGAATAAAAGTATAGGCACATGAAGAAACATTATGCACTCGATATGAGGAACAGACATTGTGTAATCAACTCCCTCAATCAATTCTAGGATCCTTCACAAAAAGGACCAATAATCGCATCCTCTGACTGATGTTTTAAATTCACCATAACGATAAGAAGGTCTCTATGGGCTTCCAGCAGACCAAACTATTATCAGATGATATTAATACCATAGTTCAAACAGTTATGAATATAAAACAACACCAAAGACGGTAAAAAGTATTAAAGGATTATAAGATCAGTTACAAATATGTAAATGTATAACAATATATTAATCACTTGTAACATTCCTATCAAAGCAGAGATAAAATATGTAATTTACTAGACACTTCCTATGATTTATAAATTATGTAATTTCAAGAAAAGATTACTACATCTATTCCCAGACAACTTGTTATTTTTAGACAACGATGTTGATCTCTTCTGAAAGGAGTGAGTGAGGCCCGGCGTGTGGTGGTCGATGGTGGTCAGTGATGGTTGGCAGCTGTAAGAGTAGGAAGTAACTTTAACTCATTCTCCAAGCTTCAGTCAGTTTCATGCTTCAAGCTCCATTCCTCCTCTCTTTCAAGAGAGGGCGTGACTCTATTTATAGAGTTACGGTTGTAATTAATGAAGGAATATGAATCAATATGATCGAACGACCCAAAAAGATTTCCTCAATTAGTCGAAGTTCGATAGAGATTTGAGTGACATAAAAATGTCAGGATTGAACGATCTTTAGCTTGTTGGATTTGTTTTGTTGAGACGCTCGAATCAATTATAAGCTCGCCAGATTGACCTTCCAAATATGCCAGAAATATTTTCAAATGTGATTTAATAGTTTGATCGGGGCTTGATTTATCTCGGATTGGACAAACTTGTCATCATTTGGTCCGTGTCGTCGAGCCGGTCAGTTTAACTGCAAATTTGTTAAAATCGGAGCTTATAAACAAATTTTAATCGAACATTGAACATTTATTGATCTAAAGATTGCCTCAAGTTCCTTATCATATCTCGAGATTTGTACTAGATGTTGGAAATTTATTGATGGCGTATCAATTCAGATACATATATCTGTAAAGTTACAAAAAAAAACTTTCTATTAATTTACAATATTACTTCTTATTATATTTTGGAAAAAAATTATTCTTTAATAAATTTTCATATGATGTTCAAGCTCTGATGCTTAATATTAAGTTTGCTACTTGTATGTCTGAAAAAATATTGACAGTAGTAGAAAACGGCCGGCCATCTCATTCGGCCAGCCACCCCAGTTGACCGACTTGTCACAACTCGGAATGGACCCATCAACGAAAAGGTGTCAATGAAGACCGGTAACTCCTAGAAGTATAATGACTTGTAAATCCCAAAAATATAATGACTTGTAACTTCTATGAGCATAATGATCTGTTACTCCAAGGGGAATAATAACTTGTAACTTGTAACTCCCATGAGCATATTGATTTGTAACTCCCAGGGGCAATGATGTAATTTTCTAGATCCCCCCTATGATCCATACAATGAGTATCTTTTCCATGTAAGGGGAGAAGCCATTTGGCCTCTCTAGTCATTGGGGCATCGCTCTCCCTTTTCTTTACAGTCACATTTTTGATGAAATAAAAGGGGACCTAGAGCCCGAGAAAACCCCCACTTTGTCCTGTTGGGGCCAGTCACTGTGCTTTATGCATTCGACATGGTGGACATGACAAATTTGGATTCAACATTGATGTCGTGAGTGTGGATCGTGCCATCAAAAAGAAGACGAGTACCACCGAGGAAAAACCATTCAGAGAGGCACTTCAAGCAAAGAGCGTGTAAGGGGAACTCGTACAAAAACTGGTTCACTCCATTTATTCCTCTTTGTCGACAATCTCGAAGAAACTCTGCCTATATCTGCGTAGATCTATAAAATTCTCTTTCAATTTATGAATTCATTGGACACCGAGATTATGGTATATTTCCTCAGTAAATAGCTAATTAGGGATTTACTTATGAGGAATCACCTGCTAAGGTCACATCTAAGAAACCTAACAATTGGTCTACGTGAAACCTAAAGCAATCTATAATAGCGACGACAGTGAGGTCCCTACTCTGTTCAGCGACCGCGCTCCGGCGAGGCCCGAAGATGAGCTCCAACTTTCTTTTCCTAAAGAAGGGAAGTTTATCTTCCTCGAGCTGCAACGATGATGTCTATTAAATGGTAATATGGGAGAAGATTACATATGCAGGGATTGCCACTTGCGCCATTCTCTCGATCTTTCATCTATCTAAGGAATATCCACGCCACGATGAACCCCTCCTTACTCTTATCTTCACGTCTGGAACAAGGAATTCCCATGGAGACAAGATGTGTTTTTGAGCAGAAGCATTAAACCAGATTTCGCTTGGTTCCATCACTGAGGAAGCTAAAGAACTCCATTACCATGCAGTTTTATCATCAGAATCCCTTACTCCATCTGTTAATAGATCCAAACTCAGACGATGATCTTCTAATTTATAATTCTGAACTTGAATTTGGATCAATCCAAATTTTTTGAGCTAAGAAACATCTTTGATTCAAGTTTAGATCCATTTTAGATTATTACTGAACTATTGTCATAAACATTATTTGCAGTAAGACAACCTCTGACCGACTGATATTCCGACTACCCCAGCCGGTCACCTGCCTCGGACCAGCTGTATTTCTCCGGTCATTCATCTTAAAATTAGATAAGATTCACACAACACTCTATTCTCATATATTTAGTATTCAATTTGTTTATGCTTCCAACAAGCCACCCTCTAGTCGACTGCTGCTTCGATTGCCTTCGGCCGATCACCTACCTTGGACCAGTTGTATATCTACGACCGACAATTTTAAAATCAAGGAAGATTCACATATCTATCACTTTATTCTTATATTTATGTCATTACATAAATACCACTCAATTTTATTTTCCATAAAGCATCCTCCGGTCGGCAACTACCTCCAGTCAACCGCTGATTCAGTCGCCCCTGACCGGCCACTTACATCCCGCCAATCACTCACCTCTGGTTGGCTATTTTTTTGCTACTGGTCATCACAAATCAGGAATGTCAAAATATCCGAGCGATTTAAATATGCAATAGATCGAAAATTCTGGGAGATCAAAATAGCCAATAATGATATTTCATCTTTTTTTAAAAAAAACTGTATATAACCTTTAATTTTGTTTTCCTAGGTTCGAAAGAGACTCAAGAAACTCAAAAAGTAAGTTCACAAGTTGCTACATCTAAGCTGACACTCAAGAAATTTCAGCCGACCGAGAGGTAAGCAAATAAAAAACTCCCATTTAAGGCAAGCAAATGAAAGCCTCCCCTTTAGGGGCGAGCAAATCAATGACTCCCCTCCGGGGCGACCAAATGAAAGACTCCCATTCAGGGTGAGCAAATCAACAAAGCCCTTGCCCTCCGAGGTGAGCAAATAAAAGACTCCCTGTCTGGGGGAGCAAAGCAACGACTCCCCTC
>NW_018240601.1:0-1706 GCF_001263595.1 Phalaenopsis equestris | reverse complement strand
AGCTCACCTACCGGCCACCTACCTCCCACCTACCTCTCACCTACCACTCTTTTACTTCTATAAATAAAGAGGGTGTGAGGCTTAGGAGAGCAAGGGAGAAGATATCTTAAGCTACCACAAAGGATGAGAGAATAACTATAGAGTTAGAGAGGAGGAGAGCATCTTGAGGCCTTGTATCAAGGTGTCGCTTGAGAGGGAGGCCATAGAAGGAAGATGAGGGCTCATCTCTATGTATAAGCTATGTATTCTTCATTTCTTTTGCCTTAGTGAAATATTTGATTCGTTCCCTCCCGTGGACGTAGATCCAGTTGGATCGAACCACGTAAACGATCTGTGTTTTCTTGTGTTCCTTTTCGTCTCATTTCTATGACAGGAAGTACATATCTCACAACAATTATCTTCCTTTGTATTCACATTTTTTATGAAATAAAATATGCCCGAGAGCTCGAGGAACACCCCACTTTGTTCTATTGGGGGCAGTCTCAGTGCCACTCCGTCTTTATCTCAGTCTTTTTCTCTCCCTCAGTCCCTGCACTCTATGCATCAGGTATGGTCAACATGACACATTTAGATTCAACACCATGAGGCAAAAAAGTAAATGGCTAAATTTCAAGAAAGATATTATTGAGCATATCAACATATTATATCTCAAATGAATTGCATCTGCTTATAGATATTTTTCTGCTACTTCTTATGCATACAATATTATTTATTTTTTTCTTTCCTTATTTGTCTATCTTAGTTCTCATTTGACGAGCTATGATGCTATGCTTATTCTTTAATATGGCCAACCGGTTACCCTTTAACCCCCAATATTAGTATCCTTATATAAAAAAAATAGAACTAGTTATATTCTCATGGCTGTTAGAGCGATTATTACATCCAGAATGTGTAACTATGATTGTTAGTATTTTAGGTAATATTGTTGGTACTCTGTTGATATTTTACTATAATACCACCGCAATACTGCCATTAATGTCTAAAACAATATCATTCGCACCTAATCCAAAGGTAATAAATTTGTGGGCTATTAATGACCCATTTGCTTACTTCTTTATTCAGAGACTGTTACATTTTTTTCTCTCTTGGTTATTGATATATTTTATCCCTCTTTGATCCTAGGGATTGCATTGAAATATTTTATTTGGATATTCATAGAGGGAACTTCTATAATGATTTTCTTCTTTTCTAAATGAGGCTCAATTGTTTGTTCATTTTATTATTATTTTTTAATTACTGTCCAATGAGGGTTCTTTCACGAATTTGGTTACTTCTATTTTATTATAGTTATTGGTTTAGCCACTTTGTTTAGTTGTTTGTTCTCTGTATTCAAGGGTGAACCCACGTTGGGTTACTTATTCAAATTTAAATTACTACTTATATGAGAGGATAATTTGCTCTTGTATCCCTCATAAAATATCACTTTTGTCCCTCCATGAATATCACTTTGTTTTTCGTTGTCCTAGCTCCTCCCACGTTGGGTCTATGTGGTAGATTGCATTCTCTCAAAAGTACATCTATTTTCATTCTTTATTTATATTGTGGTTTGCTGCTAACCTAACATCCAATTTATGGTATCGGTACAATTTTTTTTGCTTTATATAACACTTTTTGACGTCTTTTCTTTGTTGATGCTTTTGATTGTGATTGTCAAGATAGTTATGAAGAAAGTCGCTCATTATTTTTTAAAGATTTGTATATCCTCG
>NW_018240600.1:0-840 GCF_001263595.1 Phalaenopsis equestris | reverse complement strand
CTGGGCAACGAGGTAGTCACACTGTAAGCTTGAATAATTAATGGAACAATATGATAAAATTAGAAATGAACTTATAATAATTCAAGAGACCTTCAAAGTAGTTCAGGTCAAACCCCGAGCACATTGAAATCTTTTGGATATTCTTAAGTTGAACTTGCTATAGTTTGTTCTGAAATCATCCACTAAGAACTTCGGAGGCTCAACAGAATCATACTTTTGGTTTGGATAGCTATACCTTCATCTACTCCTGTAATTTAGATTCTTTGCAAAATTATATACATGTCTTGCAAGAACTAACCTTTCAGGTGGAGGAACGAGAACAATCTATAGGTACGCTTTTAAATTATTTCATTTACCTTTCTGTACTTCTTGTTTCAAACTTACATGTTCAACAACGATGTCATCCTACATGCTAAAACCAAAACTGCTAGGATAGCCACAAAAGCAAAACTAAAAATTTAAAAATCAAACTAGATGAAATTCACAGCCACAACCTTCAAAATATAAGACAACTCAAAATTTAATCACGAACACCACAAAACAAAACTCACAACTAAATTAAAGCATCTCTATTGGACGATCGAGAATCCCTCGGAGGAGGTAACATACAATTGCTAATAAGACTTCCCACGGTCTAAATGAAAGTATGGAACTCATTAAGTTGAGTTTAGTAAATTCATTTAGACTAAGTGAATCTGAAAGAAAATAGTGGTGCTGGAACGAGGGAACCGCAGGATCCTAATTGGTATTGCTCTAATCAAGTTTAATATTCCCAATCATATATAAATAATTATAACCTTAAGACATTTGATTTGACGTCAAGACTTGACATACTAAAAA
>NW_018240599.1:56715-62938 GCF_001263595.1 Phalaenopsis equestris | reverse complement strand
GCCATAACAACCACCCCTTAGCCATTTTTATAAAACCCACCTCCACGGCCATGGAGGGGGTGCTCAAATTTTCTCAGAGAGAGCCTCCCAAATCACTCACATAGCTTCTTTGAGACCTCCTCAGTGCAATCCAACTCCTCAGTGCAATCCAACCATTCCTCAGTGCAATCCAACCATCTTTCCCCACTGATTCCCACTGTAAAAGCTCAATTTTGAGCTCAAACTTCTGCCTAAAACCAGGAAAGAGCTCAATACACTTACCCACACCTACAACATTGAAAGAAGACAAAGCCCCTTAAAATCCCCCTTCTACAGAGCCTCTAACATAGACTTTGATCAACACCTGAAATCGTGCTTGATAGAATTCATACATAGACCTTACACCACGGTAAGAGGCTCAATCCATAGCCTCCTTGGTCTCCAACAAACATGCCAATTATCCCTGATTGAAGCTTCCCTTCTTAGACCAAAGGTATTGAACTTCTCCTCATCACGAGCCTCTTTTGATTCTCCATTTTCTTAGGCTTAATTTCATGGCATCTTAATCTTATAGATATGTTCCTCTAGTCTAGACGAGCATTTTGAAAAAAAATTTCATTCAGTTTGGTTGAGAAATGAGGGAGATATCAAGCCTTGAAGATGGAAGGTTCTCGAGCTAGACTGTTCTCGAGCTAGGCCATTGGGGACGATGACGGAGCGTTGTTAGATCGAGCGTGTATCGGATGAACGGTCAATATGAAGTGGACAGTGCTTCTTTACATGAACCGTGGGACGCGTGGCTGCTAGCATGGATGGCGGTGTCAAATAAGAGCGCGCCGCGTGGAGCTTTGGAGCTGTCTAGGATCCAGTCAACACTGCTCGTTTAAATAGATAAATAGGGAATAAAAAAAAATCAGAAAATGACCCCTAACTTTAAAAATCCATATCTTGGTGTATAAAAATCACAAAAATAAAATAAAATACCCTCTTGCTCAGTGAACAGAGAAGAACAATGTGGAAAAAATTGAAGTCCATTTGATGCATGTTTTATTTTTAATTAATTAAACATTGTCTTGAGTCTTTTGATTCTCCATGCATATAGGCATTTCACCTTGGCTTGAATTTTTTGCATGTTGTAGCCTCTGTCAAGAAGAACACTTCTTGATTTTTCTAAAGTCAGAGGAGACCTCTAGACAGAGATCCATATTTTTCAAGTTTATGCACATTATTTGCTTAAATTAATCATAATAATTAACATGTTGCTTAGAAAAATCTAAGAAAATTTTGAAAGGTTTACTATAACTAGAGAACCCTTAGGAAAATTTCTCATGAGTCAAATCATTTAAAATGCACCTAAACTTCCACCTAAACTTCGCAAACCCTAAATCACTAAGGTAATTAATTTTGGAAAACACAAACATCAGAATGACTTGATTTTTTATCTCCAATATTGTCTAAGATCCAGAGAACTCCCCATAAATTCAAAGCATTTTGAGTTCATTTGATGACCTAAATTGATTTTTCAAGTTAAATATATTGTTGGGCACTAAAAATGATTTTAATGATCAAAATATAACTCAAAAAATTATGAAAACTTATTTTTGGAGTTCTCTGTGATTAGGGGAATTTTATAAAAATAAAATGGTATTTAAAATAAAAACTGCACTTTTAGCCTATTTTTAAATATTTAAAATAATTAAAAATTCATAAAAATCACAAAAATAATAAAATTCATGGAAATGTTCTAAATTATTTTCTAAGCACTTATAAAAAATTGGAATATTTTTCCTAATTTTCTAAATAAAGATATTGTATTTTGAAGCTTAAAATAATTTTTAAAGGCTAAAAAATAAATTTCCACTAAAAATAATTCCAATAAATCAAAGAAGAATAAAAAAAATATAAAATTTACTTCTCTGGGTTCTCTGACCTTAGGGAGATTTTTCAAAAATGTAAAACTTAAATTTACACATTTAAAATATTTTATATTTAATAAATACCCCTAATTCAAATAAAACTCAAAAAATCATGAAATTTGTTCCAAATGGTTCTCTGGTCTAAGTCTATCTCCAGTAAAAAATTTTAAGTGATTAGGCTTCACCTTGGTCAAGTTAGCAAATTTTCTTTGAAAATCCCATTTTTGCATGAAAATAATTATATAAATTAAATTAAATTTTGAAAAATCACATTTTTTCCTCTGATGTCTTAATTGACCCATAAATGAGGTAGGATAAAAATTTTAAAGCCATTCGATTTGAATTTGACAAATTATGAAATGTTAGAGCCTTAGGAGGAATTTGGCCTTAATTAACATTTAGGCTTAATTCAAGGAGGGAAATGGGCAACCTCTGATCTTAATTAACTTGTTTGGATGATTGAAATTAAAAATGGGATTAATCGGTAGAAACCAACCTCACTTTCCTAATTACAAGGATACATTAATAAATTTCTAAATTATTAAAATTTGGAAGTTTATTAAAATTAGATGAACCTAGGACTTAGGGATATGAATTTTGAAGTCAAGAATTAATCAATTTAATAACCCTATTTTATTTTCAAATGAAATTCAAATAATGAATCATGATCACCTAAAACTTAACCTTTTTAAAATCAATTAACACACTCAACTAGGTCTTAAGAGCTTAGTAGTGATCTAAGTTAAATCAAGAATGATTGTTAAATCAAGAAAAAAGCAAACATAGCTAAATTTTAAGACCTTTAAAACACCACAAGCCCAATTAGGGCCAAAATTTGGTGAAGTGTTCCAACAACACTAACTTGCCCCCCTTTATGGGCCTTCATTCACATAATCTTCAAAATTAAATTACAAATGATAATTACCCTACTCTTAGAGATAATTAAGACACCAATGTTCATTGAGCATTAAGGTATTCATAGGATGAATTATTAAGCAACATGATATCTTTAAATGAGCTCGAGGCTTTTCACCAGGTGATAAGAGGGAAGCATGGATTTGCTTCTTCCTCCTAACCTGTTGGATACCTCAGAGGTCTACTAAACTTAATATGCTTTGCTTAAAAAAATCACTAATCAAATTAATAGGGACCCACCAAGATAAGACCTAGGATTAGGTAGGTCACTAAAACCTTACTTTCCTGCTTCATATAAAATATAAAATGCCAAAATGCCCTGACATGCATTTTGAGTTTCAGATGGCGGAACGAGAAGACTCGTCAGGTACGCTTTTTATAGTTTACAGTGTTGTCTTTCTTGTACTTTTTATACTTTCAAAACTTGCTTGCTAAATAACGATGCCACCCTGCATGAAAACTAAAACTATCAGGATAGCCACAAAACCAAAACTAAAGTTAAAATCAACCAAGATAAAATTCACCTCCACAACATTCAAAATATAAGACAACTCAAAATTTAATCATAAACATCACACAAAATAATAACTACAACTAAATTAAGATGTCTTTATCGGATGATCGAGAATCCCTCAGAGGAGGTAACCTTTGGTTGCTAACGAGGCTTCCCACGACCCAAATGAAATTATGGAACTCATTATTTAGTAAATAGTAAATTCATTTTGACTAAGTAAATCCAATAGAAAATAGTGGTGTCGGAATGAGGGAATCGTAGGATCCTAACCGGTGTCGCTCTAATCAACTTTAACATCGCTCATAGCATTTAAAGAAATTCAACCATAGAGCCACTAATTTGACATCATAACTTGACACCCTAGAAAACTTAAACTCGTCACAGCAAGGAGCTTGGAGCAAGCATTGTGGGCAGTGCAACCATCTTCAAAAGCAAAACACGTTTACATCAGCTAAACCAACTTCCTTCCTTAGAATTAAACAAATTAAACAACCTTAGAATTAAACAACCAAGCCATGGGATTTCAAGGTTGTTTGCTTATGCAACAGAAATCCTCACCTCATCTTTAGGTCTTTGTACAACCATATCGTACAATATAAGCCCTAACAAGTCATAGGATTCTGAGGTTGTCATTTGTCACGACCTAAACCCTCACATCTTCCAGGCTATTTATGTGATCGTCTCACACAAATGTAAGCCCTAACAAATAAAATTGGAAGGATAAAACACCTAAATATTTCTCCTCAAAACTGAAACCAAACAATAGGATAGACCAGGAAGTCACCGAGGTTCTCTTCCGGATCCATGACATCACTTAGTTCTTTCTCCTTTGGATTCCAAAAACAAAATGCTCCAAATTTGAGCCAATCCCATTTCACACCTCTCTGTCTGATCTCGTTGAACAATCCTATCCTTTTGAAATGCTTGAAGATAATATTTTCTGATTTTTATCGAGAGTTTTCTTAGGTGACTTTAGTCATTTAAGATGTAATTAACTATAGGAGTTTGCCCTTGTAGGAAGCTTGTTCGAACCCAGCTTAATATAAATCCTATTTAATTTTTCATATTAAATAGGAGAATTTGTCGGCAAATAAAATAGTTTTGCAGACCAAATGGATGTCATATCTTTCTTAGTTTATTTGATCGAGTCTCACCCTCAAGTTTTGTGTTTATCCTTCGGGATAGATACGGGATTTGAGGTAAAACGCTCTTTCATTTAAATTATGAAAAATATATGGTCAGTTTGATTTTCATATTTTTCTAAACTTAAATCTATATGTAAATTAAACGTCCTTCCGAAGCGGACGACGGGATTTTGATTCCGGTGACCGATGACTTCCTACGGGCAACTCCTTAACCAAAATATTGCCGACACCCAACTTCCAAGTTATGTGCACCTTCGAAGGCTTGGCACTATTTCATTTCTGCTTATCTGTTTCCGACCAATCATCTCAGTGAAGTGACCAGAGAGAGAGCAATTTTGAATTACTGCATTCAGGAGGGAAAGCTCATCAATATAGGGGCTTTGATCTATCACACTATCATCAGTTCAGCTGTTGCTGCTACTACTGCAGGTATGGGATTTGCTTCCTTGATATTTTCATTATGCGAGCAGGCTGAAGTGAAGTATGATAGTTGGGAGGAAGTTCTGTTACCTCTAAAGCCCATCACGAAGGTGAATGTGAAGACTTATTCTGAGCATTCGATTTTTGGCTGGAGAGGAGGATTTTCCAGAAGTTATGGATTAGAGACGTCTGCTGCATCTACCTCTGCTGCATCTTCATCTAGACCATCTACTTCACGTGGTTCTACATCTAGAGGTGATACTAAGCCTCAGGATGAGTTATTGTAGAATATGATGGACAATATCAATTTTACCGCTGATAAGGTACAAAATTTAGAGTGTTTTGCAGATCATACTAATAGTTATAATAGAAGGAAGAGTGATTATGAAGAGAAATTCCACACATCTTTGGAAAGTCTGATTAGAGGTGAACCAGGAGTGCAATTTCCTTGATATCCTCGATATCCTGATTATGAGCCTACAGAAAAATGGTACAGCGGTGATTCTAAGGATGAAGAGTAGAGGTGAGAGATTCATTTTATGGTTGTAATATGACTGAACTATGTGTTCTGAGCTTGCTACATTTGCATCTATGTGTTGTTTTGGACTACGATTTTGTTGTGTTTTGAATTTTTATGTTCTCTTATTGTTGTGATTGTTGTGTTAGATAATATTTCATTTTATTTTTTAAATTTTAGGGTCATAGATGTTGTTTTGTGTTTACTACTGTGATTTAGTTAGTTTAGAACTTAACTTAATCTCATATATGTTATAAAGTAGAAAGTCTTGCTAGCTTAGATCTTAAACTTGAAATTCAGAAACTACTACCCTGTATTTTTCTTTTATCATGTTAGTGTGTTGTCTGCTTTTATACCCACTGTTTAGAAGTTTATTGAATCTCTACATACAACAACAACAACAACAACAAAGCCTTAATCCCACTACGTGGGGTCGGCTACATGAATCCTTTTTCTCCATTGCGTCCTATTTAGTGTCATATTTTCATTTAGTTCTAGTAAATTAAGATCATTTTTAATACAATAAGCCCAAGTCTTCCTAGGTCTACCTCTGCCTTTCTTAACACAAGTCGAATCTAAAACATCTACTCTCCTAATCGGATCATCTAATGGTCGACGTTTAATATGACCAAACCATCTAAGACGACTTTCTCTAATTTTGTCTGTCACAGGAGCTACACCAACCCTATCACGAATATATTCATTCCGCATTTTGTCTCTAAGTGTAAAGCCACTCATCCACCTAATCATTCTCATCCCGGCAACACTTAACTTATTATTATGCTTCTCTTTTAAAGGCCAACATTCAACGCCATAG
>NW_018240599.1:51387-53489 GCF_001263595.1 Phalaenopsis equestris | reverse complement strand
TTGTTTTGTGTTTAGTACTGTGATTTAGTTAGTTTAGAACTTAACTTAATTTCATATCTGTTATAAAGTAGAAAATCTTGCTAGCTTAGATCTTAAACTTGAAATTTAGAAACTGCTGCCCTACATTTTTCTTTTGTCATGTTAGTGTGTTATTTGCTTTTATACCCGCTGCTTAGAAGTCTATTGAATCTCTACATGTTAAAATAAAATAAAATATAGAAAATTTGATCAAAAAAAAATTTTAATTTTACTCATGTCTTTAGTTTTATACTTGTATAATTAAGATGTAAAAATTCCTGTTAGTATGTTATATCAGTTTTCATTTCCTGCCTATATAATTATGTAATGCTAGACTGTTTAATCTGTTAAAAATTTAAGTTTGGGGGGATGAAAAATATTTTCAAAACTGAAATTTTATTCGTTCTCAAATGTACTACAAGTGAATTTGATTTTAAAAGAATATGATTATGTATATGAAGTTATATTAGGGAAGTAAAATTTGATTTTAGAAATGAGCAAGAAAATTTAGTTAAAATTTTAAGTAATGAAGAAAAACTTTAAGTTAAAAATTTTTAGTGTAGAAAATGATTAATATAAATGACTATCTTTAGTAAGAGAAATTGTATTTTTGAAAAATTTAGATAATTTTAACTTTTATTTTTAATACTTGAATTTCTTTTATTAAAATGATTTTCAAAACTATCATTATATTTATAAGTAAAAGTTTTATATCAAGACTTTACTTTAGGAAAGGAGAAGTGGAATTCAAAATCATTAAAGACCTATCCAGATATAGTAATCATTGCCTGAAAAAGAAAAAAAGGAAAAAAAAAGAAAAAGAAGAAGAAAAAGAGAAAAAAGAAAAAGAAAAAGAAAAGAAAAAGAAATGAAAGAAAAAGAAAAGAAATGCAAGGGAGGAGGAGCTTGAGGGTTAGTGCTTAAATAAAAATTGGTTATGCATTTAATCTTTTGAAAGTATAAGACTTGATAAAATCATAAGCATATAAATATAATATAATAAGTAAAATTGTTCTTAATAAAAATTTTTATGTAGAAAAAATAAAAAAAACTAAATTCTAAATTTAGAGAACTTACAATATTTCTGAATTAGATAGGAACTCATATTTTCATAGTTCTTAACATTAAAAATTTTCGAACTTTAAGTTGGTCTCATTTACTAATTATTTTTTTCTAAATTGGACTACTATATTTCTAAAATCTAAATTTTAGTAACTTCTAAGGAAACTCATATACATATCATACATATTTGATTTTTAAAGATTGAAGTGTCACTTAAGGACAAATAACATTTTAAGTTTGGGAGATTTTGATACCCCTAAAATATATAGTGTTTTTAAACACATTCTTATACATATTTTTGAGATATTATGCTTTAATGGAAGATATTTTTGTGTTTTTCTTGCAGATACAAGTAAAAATAGAAAAAATGCTTAAAGGAGTGAAAAAGGATCAAATTTGGAAGCAAAAAGGTGAAAAATTATGCAAAAGAGTTTTGGCGCCTAAGCGTCAGATCCTGCGCTTAAGCACCGGTTAAACAGAGAAGGTTGCGCCTAAGGGTCGAGACCCACGCTTAAGTCCCTGTGGCAGTTACTAGACGAGTAAAATCAGTTTTCATAAATTTCAAAGAGGTTTTTGAGGCACCATTGGCTTAATAGGTGGTTGTAACCAGCATGGACAAAAATTATCATAAAAGGATGTCTCTCTTGGGCAAATACATCAAATCAAGACACATTTTGAAGAGATCCCAAGGTATCTCTTGAAAAACTATAAAAGAAAGAAGAGAGGACTTAGAAAAGGGTCCTGAAAATATTGGCAAGTTTTGAAAGTTTCTCTCTAGGGAGTTAGTTCGGAGAGATTTTCAGGAACCACTTTTTTATTTACTTTATACTTTTATTATTTTGTTTTGATTGATTGTAAAAGAGAAGAGATTCAAAGGAACTTTAAGTGTTTGGTGGAGGACTTGAGATAAGTTTTTATCTTTTTATTTTAGACTACTTTTGGTTTTAATCAAGACTTGTTGTTGGTTTGACAATGATTTCTTCTTTTAAACTAAAGTGTGGTTTTGTTTTCTCCATGGATTC
>NW_018240599.1:23857-51310 GCF_001263595.1 Phalaenopsis equestris | reverse complement strand
CCATGCACTTCATTTACTTCTTGATTTGGCCAATCCAGATGTTAAACTTTGTTGTGAGAACATGTAAGAACCGGGCTGGTATTGTCTCAGTCAACATTTGGAAAGAATCACATGAGGTTGTTTGAATGAGAATGTAGTTTATACGATTGAGTGCAAATAAATAGGAAAATATTCATTGATGGGTGTAAAGTTAGGGGACTTTAAATTGACAGGTTAAAGCCCCCAGCTTGATTTATTGTTTTAGGTTCTGATACGAGAAAGTTAGCCCCCAGGTGGAGGGAATTGATGGAAATCTAGAGTGAGAGCTAGTATCTTCCCTATCTAACCGGTCTTCAGAACTATTCAAACTTTAAATTAGCCAATGTTCTTTATAGCATCTCTAGTAAGGGTAAAGAATATTATTGCTTCTATTTGGGACAACACAATTTGCATACTTCCACAACAGAATTCCTATGCTTATTACTGATTCATGATAAGAAGAAAGATATTTTCATATTAAATACTTTTTTTCTACAAAAACTTCAGTTATCTTTTTAGCTGTTACTGTTTCGTTTAAATATCAAAAATACAAAAAATATTTAAATTTTAAATTCCTACAAAAATCGTTTTTAGTTTAAGTAATTATCTTTTTAAAAATAAAAAAAACTTTCTAAAAAGTGCATATTGCATAATCTTTTCTGTGGGTTTGATATTCAGGTCTTAATCAAAAAGTTCTATATTACTTGATAACGATACGTATACTTGCGTAGTATCCCAATATAAATATATATAAATTAAAAAGTTAAATTCTTATTTTTCTTCAGGATCAAGTTTTTGGTTTTGTTGCAAAATAAAGAAATATAAGTGAAAAATATCATCATAACTATTAATATACTGTACATAAGCATTGAGTAAAGCATTGAGTATCCAGGGATCAAGTTTTTGGCGCAGTTGCCGGGGATTAAAATCTTCAAGTAGTGATGTCAACTTCATAAATCCTTGCATATATAAAATATCAGGATCAAAGAGCAACCACCATTAATCAATACACATTTAGGATGAAAATGCTAAAAAAATTAGATGTCGCAACATTTTGATGGTTGAAAGAAAAACCTCCTAACGAGTGGTCAAGATCACAATTTAACTTTAGTCGAAAATGTAACACTCAACTCAATAATATGTGTGAGTGTTTTAATGCTTTCGTCCTTGATGCTAGAGAGTTACCAATCAATTGAATGTTTGAAAGCATAACAATAATGGTGATGATAAGAATTCTAGAAAAAAAAATGGCCATCAAATGGAGTGGGAAGTTAAGCCCAAAGATAAAAGATTGTCTCCGAAAAATTATTGCATACATACACCGCATGCAGAGATGCATGCGGTGTCTGATCCTGACCATAGATCACAGTGATCTACCATCATGATGCAATCAAAATTGTTTTGGAAAAAAATTAAAGTGGGGCCCGCCGAAATACATCCTGACATTAGATCACCGTGATCTACTGTCAGGATCAGACACCGCATGCATCTCTGCATGAGGTGTTCGTATGCAATAATTTTTCCCGTATGGATCGCAAACCCTCGCAGCCGTCAGGACTGTTCACGGACCCTGGCCATCACACGTCTCCTGCTCGAGCTCGAAGCTCATCGGTTGTCGCTCCTCGCCGGCAAACGTCGGTGCCGCTTTGTCAAGCCGTCAATGACCTCCACCCGCCGAAATTGTTGCTCCAACCTTTCTCAGTGGTCGAGTTGCTTCCTTTCGCCAGATTTTGTGAAGAGACAGTCGGAGCTCCCTCTCCCTTGGTCGTTCCTCCTCCTTGTTGGCCGTCTGTGCGTCCATCCAGCCAGATCCGTGACGCCATCCTTTGTCGGAGCTCCTCCCTTGCCGATTTATCCTCCTTTTTGGCCGGCCACCTCGGGATTCCTCTTTTTTCCTTTGTCAGATCTCTTCCTCCTCGTCGACCTTGTAATACACTGGCGTCGCATTTACACCGGAGAAAATCAGTGAGGAGAACATCAGATTTTGGGCTCCCCTCTGCGTTTCTTTCGCTCCCAGTGTGCACTGCCAACGGGCAAACTCCTCCACCTCGTTGTCCTGCCTTTCCAATGACTGGATACTTTGTTGTAGCACTTCAACGTTGCTTGACAGATGCATGGGACTTCCACCTCGAGGGAAAGTCCTCCGCCGCCGTTCCTTCCCGTCGACATTCTCGTGGGTGCCCCTCTTTCGCCGACATGGAGCAACCCATATCGAAGTACATTTTGGTTGTAATTTCATATATTGCGATATTTACCAAATGTACTTCGCATACCTCACTAACTCCTGCCCTTATTAGGTTTTTTGTTGTCCTATGCATGTTCTACAAAACACACTAGAGCATAGATCGGACGTCTGCGAGCTTGGAGCAAACAAAGAAAACACGTCTACAACTGTCACGAAGATGAGATTTCTTAACTCCTAGCTGGCCATAGGTTTTAGTGGTGTCTTGGCGTGTGGGTTTGATCACCCACATTGGGTGCGTGTGCCGGCGTGAGTCGAGGCGAGCCGGCGCAATGACTTACCTATGTGATTTATCGTTGATTTCTTAGAGGGAGTCGTAGGGTAGGAATTCCATGCATTTACTGGTTTTATATGAAGCCGAGTGATCTCCCGTGTTGTGAGCCTTAGGCCTTAACCCCGCCAGGTATGAATCCAAATTTCCCACAATTTTGGCGCTCATAATCTCCCTTGGAGGGATTAGTTGAGTTCAATCTTTGAGGACAGGAAAAGCTTTGTAGCCAGTCCATCCTATAAGATCCTGGGTGTTCGTAGAGCGGAAGAAGCTTTATAGCTAGTCCGCCCTACAAATGGTGGAGAGTCTCCCCTACGAGAAATCGGAGGGGGAAACCCTCCACATTACCACGCCAAAACTGGAGGCGGCGATGCCGCATATCCAAGGGTTTAAACCTTAGGTTTCTCAGATGAGGTCGTTAGCACGAGCTCGGTTTGTTATTTGCATGTTGGTTTGTTGTATATTACATTTTTTCTTGGTGCATGTTGCATTTCACTTCGCTCCAACCGATCGCCCCGACCCGGTGAGCATTTCACTTTGCTTTGATCGGCCCCCCGACTTGGTGAGCATCTTACTTCGCTCCGACCGACCACCCCGGCTCGACGAACATTTCACTTCGCTCCGATAGGCCACCCCGACCCGGTGAGCGTCTCACTTTGGTTCAACCTGCCGTTCCGACCCGATTGACCGATCATTTTGGTTCGATTGGGCACCATGGTCCGAACGACCGACCACTTGCATGTTTTTTTGTTTGCATGTTGCATCTTGTATGTGTTAGTTTACATGATCATTATCATTTGCTTATGTTGCACTTCTTCGGACCGCTGTCGTCACGGCACGCTCATCGCTTCGGTCATTGCCGCTTCGGCACACATTCTTTAGGTTGCTGCCTCCACGACACGCCCATCCCTTTCGTCACTGCCGCCTCGGCACACCTTCGGGTCGCTGCCTCTACGGCACGCCCATCCTTCGGGTCAATGTCGCTAAGGCACGCCCATTTGTTCGGGTCCCTGCCTCCATGACATGCCCATCTTTTCCCGAGTCACTGTCTCATGGTACACTCATCATTTCTGTCATTTGATTGTCTGCACTCGCATTTGCAAGTTTGCATGGGTTGCGAGCCAGACTCGTTAGGAGAGACCCTGTGTCAGTCGCGATGCCTCAACGAGCATTGCTTGCTAGGTTGATCCCGATGAGCAATGCGAGTTAAGTCATCAGGATTGACACGAGTATGAATTAGATCTAACTTGTGTCGCCGCTCTTCGTGACACCCTTTAGATCATTCGAATCGTTAGGATGAGGCCGGTATGACGACCTCGTCAAAGTCATACTATACTCAGACTTACCCCACACTTAGATACTAGGTTGACACACTTTTCGTCTGATGGTGTGCTAGGCTAGGATTTAGGGTGCTATGTAGTCTTTTTGATACCTGGCTATTGTTCTTTGTTGGATTGGTTGCCCTAGCGAGGTATCTTTTTTTTGCATTGTACTTATGGTGTGACTGCATGTTGCATATGTGTGGTAGTTTGTTAAGGCATTTTTCTGCAGGGAGTCATGTTTATTTATGCACAAACACAGGTACTGCTATTGGGAGAGCATGTGATGATTTTTGACCCTTTTGTTTGCAGGTGTTATTTAGCTCCCCCACTTTTAAAGCATGACTCATGATACATTACTTACATGTGAGTTTTCCCGCTAACACTTGTTTTCATGCAGGATTGAGTTTTTTTCTTTTTACTATGTACTTTTAGAGTCTAGGAGAGTTTTGTAGCAGAAATAAGATACAGACACGTGTTCTGAGATGTTTAGCGCGAGAACCACATGGAGGGGACCAGGAGCATATGCTCATGCCCCATATCTTAATTCTACGTTTTATATTGATGTATATAATTAGGACCGGACATGTATATGTGGAGTCCGACCGCGTCTTTCTTTTCTGGGATATGTTGTCGTCCCATCGGTACCTGCTTGTTTATTATTTTGATTTGGCTTGGTTTGATTTTTGCATCATTTTGCATGTCTGTAGTTGCATATGTTTACTTTGTTTCTTTCTATGATTTATCTGGGATTTCACGATGAAATATAGGCTCTTCAGTACTTAAAATCCTAATTTTTTACTTAAAAATATTAAATAAAATATTCAAGATGATTAAAATTTAGAATTAAAATATTCAGGATTTAAAAATTGCAACATTTACTTTTCTGCATATATTAATAAGGCCCTCTCTAGATTAGGACCGCTCTAGATAACTGCATCATATTTGCATGTCCCGAGCATTCATATTTGCATGTTTGCATGTTCCGAGGAGGAGCCCCCATGCTTCTTCAACCTGACTGGCCCAACATAATTTTTTAGGTGATTGTATAGTGTGCTTAGGGTGTTAGAAGACTCTCCGACCTAGACGGGGTGTAAGTCCTTTTGTTTAGAGTGTTTCCAGCTTTATAGCTGAACATCCACTTCTCTTTCTTTCTTGAGGCATCCTTGCCACTTCGGCAGGTGTAAGTCCCACCTTGTGGAGCTCCAGGTTGTAGATAGGATAAAGTTTCATTCCTTTTACCTTAGGGCTACCAAGGTTCCCGTGGACGATGCAATCCACGGATTGCTGACCGAGAATCTCAGGACGTGTTGGGTCGACTACCTTCACGACTAGGTAGACTTAGGGTCCTAGTAGTTGTGAATGACGGATCTGTGGTACCCCGACCCAATTACCTCTACCTTTTAGGATCACTCTACCTTTCTTTTTGTTGAGCCCCTTTGAGCCCTGTCGCTCCTTGACTTCGTTGATATCATTTTGACGACCCGATGCCGATGAGTTGCCGCCCATTTGGGATACGACAATTTGTCCTCTGCCCTTATGGCCCGGAGGTGCTTTGATGTGTTTGAATATCCCCGTCAAGATAATTTAGGTTATTCTATGGGCCCCGTGTGTCGATGAGTCGCTACCCATTTCGGGATGTGAGCGACTCACTCTCTGCCCCATTGCTTAGCGCGAGCTTTGAAGTATCAAGATTGTTCCCACACGGAGTAACCTTTCTTTGAGTACCTATTGCCCAGGTTCACGATAATCCAAGTGGAACTCCCTTTATCGAGAGTATTCTTGGGTACCCCCCAAGATGTAATTAACCAAGTGGGATACGTTCCTTGGGGAGTGCTCTTGACCCCAGAACAGGCACCTACACTTGACTCTATGGTTATGGGTAGTCTATGTAAGTATTCTTTCAAGGATATTGGTTTAAGGTGCTTTCACCCGATCTTGTTTGGGCGGACATTCTTACGGACGATCTTGTTTGGGCGGACATTCTTAACCTATCCTTGCGAGGTTTACCGCACGTAGGCTCTCCACGTTTTGTGTTTTCTCTTGTTTGTCTTTTTGGCGCATGTTCCTTCTTATTTGATTCCTCTCCTCTTCGAATCACTAAGTTGATTCGGGAGGGAGATTTATTCGGAAAAGGGAAGTATACGACGATCAACAAGCGGACGACTTCTTTTAAAATAAATAAGAGAAAAACAAACGAAAAACTGTAAGAGCTGGTCCGAATACCTTGTGTGCATGCTTATGCTACAGTGCACATGAATAAGGGTGATTGTGAGGACTAGGTTGACCATTCCTATTTTATACAAATTTATAAGAAAACTTATGAAATGTCATGCCTTTAAATGCTCCTGAAGAATGGTCTAAGAGCAACAATATTCTACTATTGCCTCCGAGGTGTAATAAATTAAAGAGGGATAGGCCACCAAAGATATGAAAAAGAGCTTTGATAAACAACACATAAATTCTCAAAAAAAAAAAAGTAAAGTAGATCCACAATCATACTTTATTGTAGTAAATATAAAGAGGGTGAACATAATAGTTAAAAAAATGCCACAAGAAGCACAAGGATATGAGATTTGATAATGATGATACCCATGAAGTTGGCCAAGCAATTTAATGTCCACAAATATCACAAACAATGGTGAGTTTTGTATTCATAATGATCACTGTAATTTAATTACAATATTATATATTTTTTATTTATTTTGATAATCTTTAAAATCATCTAAAATAATATATTGATCATTAAATAAAGAGTCTACCACAATCTAAACCAACTTTCTAATCTACACACAAGAATCTTCGAATAAAAAGCTAATTATAAAATTTAATTTGTTTTGCTTCACTACTAATTTTTTTGTTCTATGAATTTATTTTGTTGCTTCTCATTTGTATATGTATCTCACTCGAAATGAAAGAAGACCAACTAAGAAACTACTTTCAACAAATTATTTGATGATTACATCAATATTTTTTGTTTGGTTACTCTAGACGATGATATGCAGAATGCCTGAGTTTTGGTTTACTTTTTTGTTATGTTGTAACCATTTAGTTTTACAAATTTGTCTTATATTAAGTTTGTTAGGAATTTAAAAATTTGTTAAAGTCTAAATTTTAATTTTTTTTAGTGCGTAATGGTAAAATTTTATCTTATTCTTATACATGTGAGGAGTTAGATATGAGCTCTTGTTCATGTCTGAGATGATTATTTATTTATTTATTTATTTATGATTCATAGATATTTCTTTCTTCTATCACCTTTTTAATTCAGAAGATTTAACTTGAAGTATTTTTTTTATATGTGAATTTAACACTTTTATTTTATACATTGCAATAACAACAAATCTTTTCAAACTTTGAATTAAATTTATATGTATTCCTTAAATCTGGAAAGTCACATAGATCTCATAATTATTCGTTTAGTGCTGGTGGTTGATTGAGGTTATAATATTTTTTTTTTCAATATATTTATTTATTTTAAATGTTATTATTTTTATAGTTGACATTAGAAAGTATTGGTTTAAACATTGCAAATTTATTGAAATTTCTTAAGAACACATTTTTTTTTTAAAGTTCGAAATCCTTATTATTTTAAATTTGTTATTTGTATGACATTAAATGAGACATAAGACACAACTCATTGCAATATTCATTTAGGCATACAAATTATTTTTTCATATTTGTAAATAACTAGCTAACAGTAATATGAAATAAAAACATCTTTAGTTTCATCAGTAGTATATTGTTACTCAAAAGTTGTTATAATTATAACAATTATTAATAAAATTACCCTAATATTCTTTGAAGAAGGGAGATAACAATCATTAATATTCTTAATTATTTGATACTTTTTAAATAACCATAATCAAATAAATCTCATTGTGATGGTTGTATTTAAATAATCATAATTATTTCATACATAATCAAACACATATATTAAGATTTTAGCACAAGATCTCCTAAAAAAACATCATTCCAAAAAATATTCCATTTTAAACATCTAAAACCTCCATTCCATTTATTTTTTTAATGGTGGTGCTACTCCAAACCCTCTTTAAATAGTTAAGGTACCATTTGGCACTTTTTCTATAAGAATTGTGTGGTATGAGTTTGAACTTCCCTAAAAAGAAACAAAAGGAATCCTAATCTATAAAAAAACATGTATAAAAATCTTCGGGGATTAACACGTTTACCTACGAATCCAACATCCTTCACATCATTCGGAAATATGGTGACCCTGGTCGTGGCTAACGCCCCCCCCCCGCCGATCCGGCGTCGATCGGCCCAGCCTCCGCTTTCCTTGCTCTGCCTGGTTGGACACCTGGTCCCCTTATCGATGTCCGTGAACTCTGTTTCCTCCATTCGCATGCCATTGCCGAGCTTTGTTTCCTCCATGTCATTGTTTTTAAATTGTTCCTATTGCAGGAAAAAATTGCGAGCTTCGTCAATGGCGAGACGAGGCTATTGAAGCACGAGAGAAGTATCGTGGCGGAAGATGACCTGGATCACCGATGGCAGGAAGCTACAGGGGAGGCTGTCTCTGAGGTCATCTTCCTCAGCCGCCACACGGCCGTCTCCAACCGCCCCGCTTTGACAGTTCATCCAATCGGTTTGATTCGATCTTTGTTTTCGCTTCTTTGTTGTTGTTGCTGTTGTTGTGGTGGTGGTGGTGTTTTCTTTCCTGTTTGTCGGCGAACTCGTTTCGTTATTTGGTTGGTATCATTTTGATTGAATTTGTATATGAGAATAAAATTATTATAATCGAAGATAATTTTGAGAGAATTTTTTGAAACTATATTCAGTTAAATTATGAATCCCATAAATTATTAAATGAGTCTTAAAAGTAATTAAAGTATATAAATTTTGTCGTCCGATGCTGTTTCTCAGGCGTGCCTCATCTGAGAGTTGGGGATGTCCCTCCCCAAGGCGGGCGACCGGCATGGGCAGCTCCACCCAATCCGAGAATCGCTCCTTGGTTCAGACTGCTGAGAAAAATTGCTCTTGACCAGGGCCTCATTCCAGAGTTTGAGGTTGGTGGGCTTTCTAGTCGCTGCCATCTCTTTCTCTGTAAGTTGTTTTCTCGTCTGTTTTTTCTCAATTGAGTAGAATTGCTACTTTACCTTTTGCAGGTAACCCTAGAGGCAACCCATCATGGACCTGTGGTTAGTGCACCGACAATGTTTTTGGAGATAGGTATGGCCAATTTTAAAATGTCCTAATAAGAGATTTTGCATGATCCATGAGTTGATAAATGTTGAGAATAATTATGATAATTCTAGTGAAGTCTTATGCCTGGAACCAATTCTTAGATTTCTTGAGCGCTTTAAGCTTGGGTTAACTTCTTCTTCTTAGTAAACACATTTTGTTAAAATTTCAACAGAATTACATTTTGACTTCATTTGGTTGCTTGTAGATGAAAAATGTTTATTTTCTCATTATCAATGGATAGTTTCAGTCCTTCAAGCTATTGGGTTATGGTGTTCTCCTCGAGCTCCATTAGTTTAAATTTTAACATAAGCTACTCGAACTTAACAATATATTCCTCTATCGAGAGATTTTTTGTTGTAAGCGGTAAAGTCTCAAGAACACATCATGTTTCTAATGTGTTGGTGGATACTTGCACTACATCTTCTTTTTCATCGTGGATCGGATGAGATTTTGCTTTTTCTTTTACTCTAACGTAAGCTTTTCAATTTTTTTGCATCATAGAGATATATTCTTATTTAACTTAATGAGAACTAGCTTTACCTATCTGTCCGGTAGAACATCTTTGTACTCAAAGACCTATTCCACTTTTTGCAGTCATTCAATAAACTCTTTCGGATCTATGTAATTGTCAAAATCTTGTAAATATAATTTAGTCCAAAGTTCTGGTTTCTTCACTGATATTTCATGTCAAATCGACACCGTCTTGGCTCTTCGTAACTTGAAGCTTCTTAGTGGAAGGGATTTATTCTTCATTTTGATCTGAAAAGTTTCCGTTGTGGTTATGGGTGACTTCATCAGGTTGTCTCCTCTCAAAGTCTGTTATCCTTTGTTGTAGTTGGAGGATTTCTTTCTGCATATTCTCCATAGTGATCTCTTGAACACTTTGTTTTGGGCTTCTCCATGGCGACATGATGTCTTGTTCTTTCAATGAAAGTTTCAAGGAAAATGAAAAAAATAATCAGGTTTAGGGTTAGGGTTAGGATTAGGTGGGTGATTTAGGGATTTTTTTTTGTGGGTCAAAATTTAGGGTTTTAGTGGTAGGTATCAGGGTGTATTTTGATGAAGTTAGGAAGCTTGGATTTTGAAAATTTAGAGTTAGGGCTAGAATTATGGTAGGAATGACGAGTGTATTGAGTTTGCTGAAGATTTAAATTGTGTGAATTTTTGGGTATGCTTAGGAAAAACAAATCTCTAAAAATTTAGGGTTTTCTAGGCTGTGATATTAGATGACATCATTTTAGGGCTCCTAAATATATTTAAGACTGGGATGTGTCTGTGGAATAGTAAAGGACCAATAGTACCCGAGCTTGAAGGCTTTTGGACGGTAATCAGTGTCCATCTGTAGCTTTCCCGGCTGGAAACAGTGACTGAAATCACGATACGACTTTGTATGGACGGCGTGGAGGTTCGTCACCTGTTCATGTACAAGCTAAAGACACACCACTTGCAAAAGAAGAGTATGCAATACTTTATAAGTTAGAAAATAGAGAATACAATCTCCAAAGCATACAAAACAAAAGCTAACTGCCTCAAAATAGTAAAATGCAACTTATATAAAAGGCCCCTAATAGAAAATAATCTAATTAAAAAGAGAGAAATAGGAAAAAAATCTGAAAAGGAAGAAAATCAGGCTGAAATGAAAAAATCGGGCGGACTCTATGGCTCGTCGCCGATTGCAGGAACCCGCGATCTTACTGAATTGCATGGGCCTGGAAGCTACTGTATCACCTATAATACTGAAAAAATAATTCTGGCAAAATAATTATTTTTCAGAAAACTTCTAATGGAAATTTGGAAATGTTCATTGATGTTGATTGGGGATGTTAAATCAATTACAAAATATTAGCTGTTGCATACTGCACATATGTGTGTGAAAATTTAGTCACATGGGGAAATAAGTTGTGGTACAAAGTAGGGTTGAATTGAAATTCAGGGTTATGCTACGGATCTATGAGAGTATGGTTTGAGAGATGCTATAAGAATTAAAGATACCATCAAGTAGTTCAATGAATTTTTTTTTGTGATAGTAATTTTACCATAATGATTGTGAAGAACTCGGTCCTTCATGATCGTACATATAGAGATTGATCATCATTCCATCAAAGAATAGATTGACAAAAATGCCATCTAACTTATTTACACTCCCTCACTTCGTCAAGCAACTGATCTTCTCACTAAGATTGATGAAAATGCCATCATGGCATCTGACTTGTTCTCTCTCAAATCATATAAAACCGATACTCTCACTAACGATGTTCACTACAATTGCTTCAAGAGTATGAACTCCTAGTTTGGCATACTTGATATTTATTACCCAACACTAGAGAGAGTGTTGCATGCTACTGGAATCCAAGGATTCTCTTTTTTGTTCTTCAGCACTTTTCTGGGGAGCGTATTTTTTTCCTTCATCTAGCTAATCTGTACAAGGCATTGCTCATTTCTCTTAAATATCTGAATTCAAATATTTAGACCATGTTTTATAGTTTTCCTTTTATGCTTATTCCTGATAAGTGTTTATTTGGTGTCCCCTCTTTCTATTTAAACCTATCTTGAAGTTTAGAATTTGTGAAGAATTAAATAATAAATTATTCCTCCTATTTCTACAGAAATGTTCTCTGGTTGTCTAGTCATATCGAGCTACAAGCTCCAAATGCCTTTTGCATGGTTATTTATGTTTAATTTTCCTCTAGCATATGCATCCTGGAATTAAAACAGAAAATTTTCTTGCAGTTTAACTGCAGCTAGATCTAATTGCATTTCTTTCTATTTGCTAGCATTCATTCAGCACTATGTAACATAAGAGTAAATCTCCATGATCGGGCAATACTACATTTGGTGGAATCTATATCATGTATCATTTTGAACATTATATGAAACCATAACACTTCTGAATAATGTTTCAAATGATGTATGTCAAAGATGGAAGCTTTTCTCTGTGCACATATGAGCCTTAACCTTCTTAGTAACTACTACTGTAATATCTACTTCATCTGACTTAGATAGACTAATAATATGCTTAGCCTGCCTTTTGTAGCGAATTATCTGCTGAACTTGTTCCAGTTTTGGTTCTTAGTTGTGCAGCAGAATCATCACAGGTCATCAGTCACTCTGATTAAATCATATAGAGCACTATACTTCATTTGTGTATATTTCATATTTATTTTATGTCATGTTTTTATTTTATTTCAAGGATTGGGCCATATTTATCTTAATTTTAATTTTTATATTTATGTTTTGCTTAGGAATGTTTTAGTCAATTATTATCTTCTCTCATCACTATATAGGCTTGTAACATGTAAACTCATAGAAATAGATCAAATATGCAGTATTAACCAACAAACTTTTTGTTATCACGCTTAACCATGGTATTCGAGTAAGGTTTGAAGCTAAGAACAGGTCCAAAACCATGTTGCATGGAGCAGAGTGATATGATGGTAAAATGAAGCTTGTAGAATTCATTGCCAAACATTAAGAAAGCATAGAACAATACAAGCATCTAGGAAGGTCAGCTTATTCTTATCATATTGACTGACGTGTTATCATTCACTTAAAACAATCCTTGGATATAAATCATTCCTGCAGAGGAACTGATGCAGGTGCTCTGCGGCTTGGATTTCTCTTCCGTCGGGTTGGCTTCAAAACTTTTCCTTGTCTTTTCAGTAGTAAATGAAATTATGGGTTTGACTGCTTCTTTACAAAGCTGATTCATGGATTAATCCGCAGCTTGACCTGTGACTTGCTCCTGTACTTTGATCTATCGCTCCTCCATGACAGCTCCTCCAGTACTCAATCTACAACTCCTATGTTATGCTGCGGCTTTCTTTTGTTACTGGCTGTAAAGATCTCAGCTCTTGTAGCAACAGAATTATTTGCGTTGAGATCATTCTAAAATTTTGTAGTAGTGGAAACTGTTATTATTCATTTCTCAAAATATAAATTGGACCTAACGCATGTGCATAAGATCTTTAGTTGGATATCCAAATCCCATTCTTATGGGATTCTATTTTCTGATACATAGGTCGTTTAAATAATTCTGGTAGAAATTCTTCTTGTACAATGAATGAACGAATATGAAAAAGCTCTTGCTGAAAATGGAAAAAGCAGTACTTATTTTTGATTGCAACCATTACTTTATGTCATCATTCATTAAGCATTTCTTTATTGTAAAGACTGACCCCTTTCTATCGAAGTTTCACTACATAAGTATGACAATACTTGTAAATAAATAACCAAAAAAAGAAAAAAAAATGTCACATTATCCAACTGCGTAAATATTGTATAACATAAGATACACATGATAGAAACTAAATACTTCGCTGCTCCCTGAATGTACTTGATCGAAGGAATGGCAACCTGTGATGTATCAGTTTGATTTGGCCATGTTGATTTTGTTGGTAAATATGAATTCTAATTTGTCTATAAATGCTAAATATACCCTTATAGTTAATCTTGATTCACTTGTAGCTACTAAGCTTTATTTTTTCATGAATCTTGTAGGAAGCACTGAAGAGTACTGGGGAAGACAAGATGCTGCTCAAGCTATGGCATTGGTTGGTTGATTTTGAATGAATCTGTTCATATTTTACTTTCTGTTAGTTATTTAATAGTTCTTCACATGCCAGGATTATAACCGCGTTAAAGTTGCTATGCTACTTCTTTATAGCTTGCTACATTAACTTTCTATTTTAATTATTAGAATGTCTTATACAGAACTTGATCACTTTCCATCCTTTAGTTCTTTAATTGTATTCTGCCAACGGCTGTAACTTACTGATTTTTATTAATGAACCATTTCTGCTATTTCTGCTTTGATTTTACACTATTGCAGTAGCATTAGATTCTTATCGTTAATTTTTACTTATTTTGTTGACATCTGAATTGCAAAGAGTAAAAAAAATAGAGAGGATCGAAATGCCTTCTCTTGCTTTCGATGCGAATGTAGCCACAGTAGAAGATCGAATTGTAGGGTTTCTCCATAATTCGAGATTTCTCCGTGAAATGAAAAATAGCACTTCCTTTAAATTGTTGAACATCGTAATCATTTTTCACTCCTTTCCTAGCTAGCAGTGAAGGCGGCTCTCGTTTGTCCCCTTCTGTGCTGCAGGAGATTACATTGAGAAAGAAAAATATAAAAATGCATGATTTGTGCTTGAAATTTAAGTGTTGCAAATAAACCTTCTCCATGTCGCAAGATTTCGAAAACATTCCATACACAGTGTAGCCGCGGTCAAGGAGAAGCCACAATCTACAAAGTGATGATGCCGCTATCGCCAGTGATGAAAACCCTTTTTTTAACTTTTCCATCCACTACATGCGATCAGAATATCGACTGATATGTTAAGACAATTTCCCTCTCCTTTTTTTTTTCCTTTCTCTTGTCCTGCAATTTGATTTTTCCTATGGCTGCATCGTGTCGAAGTTGGAGAAGGCATTGCCGACGAGATCTGACAGAATGTGGCAAATCCATAACAACGTTAACCAGGATGCTTTATATGTAAATGGTAGACTTTTGGGTGTGAGATATATTAAATTTAATAGTCTTAGGTGCTATGTATGTAAATTCCCCTTCGTTGATAGGTTGTTATATCTATTCCCTTCTCATTACAAATTGTATCCTTCATGGAACTTTCATATGTCATTATAACATAATGGGCAATCTTATGTATTTAATTCTATCTAAATATGAGAGCCTCTTTTTACTTCTGTACATCACTTCAAGTTAACAGCACTTTGGACATAAAGAAACTTGTACTAAAATTGGCCTGAGGATAAAAAATACATTTTATTGTTTTTTCTTTTGTAGCTTTTGTGGCGAGGACTTGGGCTTGATGATGGTGACGGTGTGGGAATATGGGACAGGTATGGATGTGCAAGATTTATGACTTTTTTGGCTAGCAAAATTAGTTTTTCTTAGATAGTGCTTTAAAATTTTAAAATATTTGAACACTCAATTTTAGGTTTTTTCTTCCAAATCATCCCTAAATATGGACAAGTTTCAGTGATAAAATATGTTTTTATTATACTGTATGGCCATTGGATTTCTTTTGCAATTTATTTTTTCAGGAGATTGATAAAAAGACATTGAATTATGCATTAGTTTCTTTTGCTTCTAGTTGTAATGCTTTTGATTGACCTGAAATTTTTTTTTATTCCCTCTTGAACAGAAACAGTTACAATAAAGTTCTTCTGGGTATAGGTGGTGGTCACTATGTACCCCGTCACATGGATATTATCCAGTAAGCAGCACCAGAAACTGTTCTGCATCTAATTGACTCAAGGACAAATGCTAAAAATTGTGTTCTTATGTAATATTTTCTGTTAATATTTTAAAGTTTCGATATCCTCTATAATCCAGCACATGGTTATTGAATCCCACCATTTAAACCCTTATCTTTCCTCATCATTATCATCATCATGCACGTGATGCCATCATTAACCATATTATAACTCCTTTGGGATCAACAAATCACAGCTTTTACCTGTGAAAATTTTAAGACAGTAATCTGATTATCTTTAGCTAGAATCATGGGAATACAGCCAAAAGGACAACCATTGTACTGTATATCCAGGTTTTGAAAATGTAATTTTTATTTTTAGTTAATATTAACAGCTTGTAGAGTTGCTTCCGTGTCATCGAGATGGACAATGTCTTATTACAAACATTCTACTTGATGTTAATGTTTGAAACAATTTGACTGCTGCTGCTAAAATTATTTAGGTAAGGATTATCTTGAGAATCTAAGGATGACTTTGAGAATCTAATCAATTTTTGTTTAGCGGAAGATACGAAGGAAAAACGTATCTATAAATTCTGGTTCTCCTTTAGAATATCAAGGGTTTATTAATGCTTATTTTCATCTAAAAAGGAATTCTATTGCAACAACTGAAATCCAGTTTTCTGGTATGACTAGAAACCAGGGAAACTGAAGCAAAATGAAATTGTTTGAATCTGCTATGCGACTAGGCTAGAAAGTTGACTACAAAATATAAATTCTATATTTTTTCTTATTTTTATTACTCTCAAATCAGATTAAATTTCATGCTTTATATCTCTGGAGTGCAAGGTCACCCTCTTATTTAAGCTTTATCTGTAGAGATAAAGGTATGCTTCGCTTTGGACTGTGTTTCTTATGCTATTTGCATCAATCATATTCCCTTTGGATGAAGATTGTTTTTAAACTAAAGGCGGGCTGTCATAGATTGGTTCATACCTTTTTTTCTCTTGTTTAATTCTGAATTTCATCAATCTTCACATCTATTTCTACGCTTGAATATATTTGTTTAAAATTTTATTTGTTTTGTCGAGTAAAATGGGTGCTTGCTAAGTTCATAGTTTATAATTCTGAATGAAAAGAAAAGCAGAAGCCTTTCATTTACTGACAGTTCTGCATTACTTGCATCTGGAAATATTTTTAGGAAAGAAGGTGTGTGGGTGGGACACTTACTCTCTGGATATTCTTTGCCAATGGAAGAGCCAGCGAAGCATAAAGCAAATGATCAAGGTAAAAGTATTGGTGGAACATGGAAGCAATCTATCAAGGTTTCATTTGAAGCCACAAAAGCAGCTTTTCCAGGAGGTGTAGTTCTAGCTCATCTTGATCAGAAGTAAGCTTCCTCCACCATTAATATATGATGAAAGATTGCTTTGCATTTTCTGTTTTTATAGGAGATGGTTCTCTCTGTGCTTCTGGTGGTGTGGACGGTAGGGTAATTTTTTTGTCTTGTTTGCACACCAAGTGAACTTTCTTCTACTGTCTACTGGGTTACTTGACATAAGACATCCATATTTCCTAAATTTTCATAAATCTTGATAATTACTTATAATATAATAATGGTCATCTCTTTTATATCACTTCATTATCTCCATAATTAATATCAATATTACAACATCTTGTGGATGTCTGTATGAATCAATCGACGTCATTTTTGTTTCTTTTCAATATGACATTAAGGCTATTTTACATTGGTCGTTTTGCATGCTTGAACACTTACATTTTGTCTATATTTCCTTTTTTTGTCATGTTGTTCTTATTCTTCCACCTTTTTAGTGATCCACATTCCTAAATCTCTGAAGCGTGCTTCCCATAAATTTATTTTAATAGATACTACTAATCTATTCGGACACTCTTAAATAATTATTCACACCAAATATTTTTTAGTACTATTATGTATGCCACTAAAATGATCTTCTCATGGTTATATAAACTATTTCTTCAAGTCTCCATGCCACATTTGAAAACCCTAGAGTAACCTATAATATTTATCGAAATGATTTTATCAAGATTAGAAGTTATGCATAATTCCGTATTTGGTTTTTATTCTGTTATATATTCTCTTGATTCAAGATATTATACTCATTATTTCCTCTAGTTTTTTTGGTGTATTTACCTAGATATAGACAACAGTGTTATAGTGAACTCAGCATGAGCTTGGCCATCTACACTCTCTAAGCAAAGGGCTAAGTGGTGGGTTGCGACTGGACCAAATGTAGGTGGGGTGGTTGGAGTGCTACAATCAACACTGGAGGGCTGGAGTGGGTTGCGGCAATAATACAGGAAGACTAGTGGAGTCACAGTTGGCAACAGGGGTGTAAACTAGATTGTGGTTGGTTGGGAATGTCGGCTGTGGCTACAGGGATTAGCGGAAGGGGATCTCAAGAGTCGGACAGGGGGACAGATGGGTTTAGCAGTATTAGAAAGATTGGGAGGATCCTGGGGAGTAGGAACGAGCAAAGTCATGGGAATTACGGCTGGGTGGAAATGATCTGGGAGGAGTTATGGTAGCAGGGAATACGAGGAGGGTTTTCGACAATGAGAAACGCTTGTCGACAACAAGGATCAGAGCAAAGGGATTTCAGAAAGGGTTTGGGGAAGATAAATATCCCTGCGGGATCAAGTTACAACTGAAGCACCTCTCGAACCTTTGGAGAAGATCATCACTTCAGACGAGTTACAATCGGAGCACCTCCTCTTCGTCGAATATAGCCCTAGAATGGAAAAGGGGACACTGATGGTTGTCCTTGGCAGAAATCTAAAATCAGACTCACAAAACATTGCCCTAATTCAACAAACACAGATAAATAGAGATAAAATAGGTGGGAAATAATTTTCTCCCAATGAAAAGAGAGAGCAGATTGTAAAGTCATTCCAAGTGAGAATTTAAATACCCAACATCGTTTATTAATTCTAGATTTTAAGATGAAGAGTTGTAAAATCAAGAATACTAGGACTCATCATCGTAGAATTAGACGAGGAACCTAAAAGATACAAATAAATTTTTTTTTATGAGTAAAATTCAAGATTTCAAATTTTGAGATGTTCATGATGAAACAAATGTTGTGGTATAAAGTAACAAACACTATTAAAAAAGTAGTAAAAGATGTACTTAGAGAATTAAAAGAAAAAGTTTCTTTAAATAAAAATAGTTGGTGGTGAAATAATGTCTAAGAAAAAAATAAATTATAAGAAGTTATGTTATAAAAATTGGTTTAAATGCAAAAACATAGAGAACTGAAAAATATCAAATGGCATGCAGAGAGTCTAAAAAAATAATACGCGACGCTAAAAAATATGCTTTTAATGATCTCTATAATAGATTCGATACTAATAAAGGTGAAAAATATATGTATAAATTAACTAAATAAAGATAAAAGAAAAGTAAAGATTTAACTAAAGTAAAGTGCATTAATGAAAATCAAAAAGCGCTTTTCTTAGAAAAAGTTATTCAACTTAGGTGGGTGAATTATTTTGATAAACTTTTTAATGATGTTTCTGAAAATGCGATCAACCGTAGTGATCTTACTATTGTTAATAATAATAAATGGTTTCATTTTTACCGTCACATTAGTAAAAAAGAAGTTGAGGAGGCTATAAAGAAAACTAAGGGTCGAAAGTCTGTAGGACCTGATGATATCCCAATTGAAGTATGAAAATATTTAGGAGATTTGGGAGTTTCTTGGCTTACTAAACTCTTTAATATTATTTTAAAAGCTAAAAAGATGTCTGAGGAGTGGAGGAAGAGTATTTTGGTCCTCATTTTTAAGAATAAAGGGGATCCACAAGGGTGTGCAAATTATAGAGGAATTAAATTGATGTATCATACTTTAAAATTATTGGAGAGAGTAATTGAACATAAGTTAAGACGTGTTACAAAGATTTCTCATAATCAATTTGGATTTATGTCGAGCAGTTCTACTATGGAAGCTATACATTTATTGAGAAGTTTGATGGAGGAGTTCAGAGATAATAAGGAGAATCTACATTTGATTTTTATTGATTTAGAAAAAGCTTACGATAAGGTTCCAAGAGATATTCTTTGGAGAGTTCTTGAGAAGAAATATGTTGATATGACTTATATTCAAGTCATTAAAGATATGTATACTAGAGCTGTTACTTGTGTTCGAATTGAAGGAGGATTGACCAAGTATTTTCCTATTTCTGTTGGATTACATCATGGTTTGGCTTTAAGCCCATATCTTTTTGCTTTAGTTATGGATGATCTTATTGGACATTTATAGGAGGATGTACCTTGGTGTATGCTTTTTGCTGATGAAATCCTTCTTGTGGATAAGATGAAAGAAAAAGCCCAAGAAAAACTTGAATTATGGAGGTCTACATTGGAGTCTAAAAGCCTTCATTTGAGTAGAACTAAAACTGAATACATGAAATGTAATTTTAATTGTAGTAGCTCTAGTGACAGAAGTGTAACTTTGGGTGATCAAATTAGTAAAAGGTGTGAATGATTTCAATATCTCTGGTCTGTTGTTCAAAGCGATGGTGATATAGATGGGGATGTTAATGGTAGAATTCAAGTTGGTTGGTTGAAGTGGAGGAAAGCTTCAGACCTTTTGTGTGATAGAAAAATACCGCTTAAACTGAAAGGAAAATTTTATGAGACGGTGGTGAGACCTGCAATGCTCTATGGCGTTGAATGTTGGCCTTTAAAAGAGAAGCATAATACTAAGTTAAGTGTTGCCGAGATGAGAATGGTTAGGTGGATGAGTGGTTTTACACTTAAAGACAAAATGCGAAATGATTATATCCATGATAGGGTTGGTGTAGCTCTTGTGACGGACAGAATTAGAGAAAGTCGTCTTAGATGGTTCGGTCACATTAAGCGTCGACCATCGGATGATCTGATTAGGAGAGTAGATGTTTTATATTCGACTTATGTTAAGAAAGGCAGAGGTAGACCTAGGAAGACTTGTGCTTATTGTATAAAAATGATCTTAATTTTTTAGAACTAAATGAAAATATAACTCTAAATAGGACGCAATGGAGAAAAAGGATTCATATAGCCGACCCCACGTAGTGGGATTAAGGCTTTGTTGTTGTTGTTGTTGATGTTGTTGAAAAGAGGAAGAAGGGATCAGTCCAACCTTCTGTTGGACTGAACCTCTTCTTTCTAAACTGGTTGGGCCCAGTTCAACCCTTATGCACCACGTTTGTTTTCCAGGATTGGAGGAGCTTTGAATTCATTCATTGAATCTTCCGATTCTTCGTCTGCAGTCTTAGCAGCTCTTAGATCCCACTAGCGACCGCACCGTCCTCTAAGGTACCTGAGAATCTTTCCCATCTTTTGAACTAACATCCACATCGGTCCAATCTTCTATGAGTTTGCTATTGAGCTGAACTGAGTTTGCGAGTCTTGCCTCTGCTACTGAATACTCACAAAGTACTCTCTGATTGGATAAGCCAGATCCGAAGTGGGGGTTAACCTGAACCTTCCCTCCTGGTGGTGTCTCTGGTGGTAAGCTATCGATTGTGGCATCCTGAAATGGCCTCTGTCGTATCTGTCCCGTGTCTGGTGTTGGTGTCTCAATTTCATCATCTCTTATCGCCATCAAAACTGATCCCATTGATGTTGTTCTGCTGATAAGTGCTCCTGTGATCTTGAGCTCCACTGAAGGAAGTATGGTGATAGCTTCCCATCCTTGGAGGAGTATGTGTTTTTGAATCTGTCATGGTGTCTTCTCCAGTCAAATTGTCACAGTTTCCCCAACAAAAGGTGATAGACATCCATGGGGATTACGCCGCACCACACCTAATTCTGCAGCTGGCTCCCTATCTAAAACACCACCATGCATCTCCGGTCAATGTTGACTCTGTATTTCTTTTTTAGTCACGTCAGAGAATTTGACGAGTGCCTCTGAGTCATGAGACCCAACTTTTCTACTATCTGTCTAAGATAACACATTCTTACTGCTTCCCATTAATGATGAAATTGCATATCTTTATGTCTGTGCAACAATTTTAGAAGATATTATGGTGAATTCACGATGGGTCCTTCATATACTCATCCTTTAGGATCTGTTGAACCACAATTGCTTCTTCTTTATCTGATGGCAGATAGTACACCTCACACTGTTCCTCAGCTTTCTATTCATCCTAACCTCTTCCACGACACCCTGCTCGGTAAAAGTCACAACTTGGCTCGTCAGACAACTAGAGGCAATGTACCTAAATCCGTGGCATTTGAAATATTTTCTGGCAGGGATTGTAGCAGGTGTGCTACTCTTCTTAGATTTCTTCTCTGGGGGTGGCTCTATCTTTATTTGAAGCATCTTCCTGAGTTATGCTCCTGTTGGTGTCTCCAAGTGTGAGTGTCTGTCTGGCTGGTGGTAGTTGCTTGCTCTGTTTCTATTGTCTCTCCACATTCAATGCTAAGGACTCGACATCTTCAAGTGATGAATAAGGCTGCAACTGCATCAAGTTGCTGATAGCGCGCTTCAGGCCCCCCAGATAATGTTTTATGGTATGCTTCTTTCGCTCGACCAAATCCTCATATGTAGCTGATCAAACTACTCCATGAACTCCTCTACTGACAGGTCTCTTTACTACAGATGGTGGAGCTTTAGAAATATATCCTGATGATGTGATTGGGTGGAAGGTCCTTCTGCATCACTTTCATCTTTCCCATTTTGGTAATCTTATTGCTAACTTTCCTTTTTCTCTCTCTGTAAGTTCTACCACTACAAGGAATCATTTTTCTTCAACTTGATTGCAACTAATTTGACCTTATCCTATGACGCATCCTTATACTCGAAGATCTGTTCAAGAGATTACAACTAATCAATAAAGTCTTCTGGATCCATACCTCCATCAAACTCTGGTTGATCCACTTTGATGCCGAAATCTTTATACCCTCCAAATGATATCTCCTCTCTAAAATTTTCTTTATGGAAGGGATTCAGATATCCTTCTATAGACCTCCTCTGATGTTGGATTTTGAAACTTCGTGGTCTGTCTTCTTCATTATTGAAATTCTCTCTATGGAAGGGATTCAGATACTCCTCTCTTTCTCCTCTTAGAGTTTCCAGATCTCGGTCGAGGGTAAGCTCTCATTGGATCATCTCATCAATCTCTGTGAACCTCTGTTGAAGGTGACGGAGCTCTTGCCATATCTCTTCTCGAGTAGGCTTGGGCATATATCTTCTTGATGGCATGGTTAGGGTTTGAGATTTGTGAAAGTGAAAGGGTATTTGGTGGTAGGAAAGAAAATTTTTGGTTTATGACGATTGGTAGTATATCTTAGGATAAGATTAAGGTTAGACTAACTTTGATACCAAATGATACCGGAGTTAACTCAAACCACAAAGAAATGCAACTATTATTATTGAAATAAAAAACTGGTTACAGCTCTTCAAAATGGAAAATAAATGACAACAAACATAAGTACACTCTCGAGAAGAGGAATAAGAGGGGGGCTGTGACTGGACTGTAGGTAGGTGGGGCGGTTGGAGTGCTACCGTCAATACTGGAGGGCTGGAGGGGCTGTAGGAGTAATACAGGAAGGCTGGTGGGGTCGCAGCTGGCAGCTGGGTGGTGAACGGGATTGTGGTTGGCTGGGAACATGAGTTGTGGCTGCAGAGATGGGAAGGATCTAGGGATAGATGGATTTAGCGGTATTGAGAAGATTAGGAGGATCAAGGAAAGGAAGCGGTGAGTAGGAACGAGCCAGGTAGTGGGAATTATGACTAGGTGGAAACAGTCTGGGAGGAGGCAATGGGGAATACAAGGTTCGACTGTGAGAACATTGGCTGGTGGCAAGGATCTTGGTAGAGGGGTTTCATAAGGGTTTGATCCTCACAGGATCGAGTTACAACCAGAGCACCCCTCAAACCTTTGGAGAAGATCACCACCTCGGATAAGTTATAGCCGGAGTACCTTCGCGCAGTTGGATACAACCTTAAAATGGAAGTGGGGACACTGACTGCTGCCTTGATAGAAATCTGAAATGAAACTCACAATATATCACCTTAATTCAGCAAACACACATAAATAGAGATAGAATATGTGGGAAATGAAATAGGAGGGGGGAATAATTCCCGCCCAATGAAAAGAGAGAGAAGAAGCTGGTCCATCCTCCTGCTGGACTGAAACTCTAGCCCCGCATTACCCACTTAATTAGCTAATATTCTCATTGGTATTCCTAATCCTACACATTCAAGAACTAGCACTTTGTTTCATCTAGGGTCAAGCGATAGCTCCCACTATGTTGTACTTTACCTATATGGCACTTAGTTCCCATTTTTCTACTGGTATAATATCTGATTTTATTTGCAATAGCATGTACTCTCACCTATCGAGATACTATCCACTTTGATCTAATTAGAGGTTGATTTGTGTATAATTAATTCAGAAAATATATAGCTTGGAGGGTTATGCCTTGACTTGATCTTGAGGCCTTTGAATATTGGCACACAATTGATGCCTACATGATAGTATGAATTTCTTTTTACCCATGGATGTTATTTATAAGTGTTCTTCTTCAAGTGTTATTGATCTTTAATATCAGCCTTGTTACTCGAAGCTAGCTCAAATAGTATCAGATCTTTTTTCTTCAGATCTGATTATCGAGCAGGCCATGTCTTCTTTTCTCCTATATATAGAGGATCAAACCTTGAACGAATATTGTGGTATAGGTCTTATCTATTCTCCTCTTATGTGTAGAGGTTCAGGCTAAAGTGGGACTTATAACTACCATAATAAAGAGGCTCATTGTTTGATGTTATGATCCTATCTTATAGGAAATATAACCTGAATATTTTTCTTATGTGAATGAAATTTTCTCAAGAAAACGCTTTGAATGCCTTTAAGTGGGATTTACAAATCTAATCATGGAGAGGCCTAAAGGTTGGGCTTTTATGGTTCATCTCATGGTCACTGTGGCCATTATTATCATTATTATCATTAATAATAATAATAATAATAATAATAATAATAATAATAATTTTGGTCAGTATTTACTTTTTCTAGAATTCTTACTTAGTTATATAATTGATTTCTGGTAAAAAATAGGTGGCTTACAATTTTCTCATTTTAAAGCTGATATTACCACCAGTTCAG
The DNA here is from genome assembly GCF_001263595.1 of Phalaenopsis equestris. Classification (NCBI taxonomy): domain Eukaryota; kingdom Viridiplantae; phylum Streptophyta; class Magnoliopsida; order Asparagales; family Orchidaceae; genus Phalaenopsis; species Phalaenopsis equestris. The sequence goes on along the minus strand of NW_018240599.1, from coordinate 26,905 downwards.
TTGTTGAAACATGACAGATCTTTTTGTGCATTATTTAATACATGAAAGTTCGTTTGCTGGATCATATATTTTGCTTTTCAGAATCAATGACCAACTCTAACTCCTCTCCTTGCAGGAGTATGAAGGGCTGGCAGAAAAACGCTATACTAAGCTTCTTGGCTGAAGAAAATATAAAGGTTGGAAAGCCAGAAGACTTCGCTTAACACTTTATTCCTCGCCTCCAATTACATGCATACATAGACATAGGCATAGGCATAGATATATATTTATAATGCTTATTTAAGTCTATATTTCTTATGGAAATTATCGTGACATTTACTGCTTTCATATCAGTTTAATTTTTATTTTATATATATATATTTCATATGTTTGGATATGAGGTATTGTAATCGTAAGGTACATTGTTAGGCTTATCTCATTCTTTTGTATTCATTGATGGGATGAATGGTATATGACCAAATTGAAATGAAGTTTTGGACATTTTATAGCTTTGATTGTATGAATATGCAAGCACTTGCACTCTCTTCACACTCATCAAGTGGTAATTCCCTTTTTAAAAGCGAGTGTTATTTATGATATGATATGAATGATTTAGGTGGTATAAATGCAACAAATTTGACTTTTAAGAGTTTGGTATGTAATTAAGTGAGAATTGGGTGGTATTTTTGTAAATGCCCGTTGCCCGTACTATATTCTAGGAAGCCGAAAAATGGGTTATTACTATCGTTCTGCATAACTAGTAAGATTAGTAGAGCTGCCCTTAAAACTCTTTTAAGAAACTCATTTTATAGAAATATTATGTTAAATTTTCTTGGAGGCATTTACGTACTTAAGATGAGAAATTTCACATTTACATGCAGATCACTGAAATCTTTAATATTACATCAAACATAATGGAAATATGCATTTTCTAATATAGGTATATGACAATTTTCATAAATATAAAATATCAAATTATAGATGTTACACATGTAAATACGCAGGAACTGGTACGTATGTAAAATTCCCAATTTGTAAATAAGTTAAAACACATTTTTATTTAGGTATATTTGGCTTATTAATTTCTCAATATGCCTAGAATTATTAGATAAAAAAGCAAATGATGAATTTATATTTTAAGTATATAAATGTATTTTTGAATTCCAACATCTATAATGTTTTTCAAGGGAAAGTAAGAGGAAATATATTAGAGAACAACGATAATGTGTAATCCTTTATTTGTGATATGGGTCAGTCTCCTTACCATTAGCTTTTAGAGGGGCCTTTTAGTGATTATAATGATATTTGAATATAATAAGAGTGGCAGATCGATGTCTATCAGAGAGAAGTTTGTCTCACCTTAACTCCATTAATACTTGATCCAGAACTCAACAATCTATTGATCAGCGATCATCATCAAGTGGTAAATTCTCTGGCACCTCCTTATGATTAAAACATGTTGTGACCTATAAGTTTTGGGAAATGGTAGAATCAACTAGGTTAATCACATTAACATATTTTGTACAGGGATATGCATTTTAGGGAGATGCAAATGTTTGGATTTATGGAAATATAAATTCATTTCTAACCAAGCATCTTTATGCATCGGGGAGGGGGTGAAGAAGAAGGTTGTTCCTATTTGTCACTAGTCTTTTCTACATACAATTCTTGATTACATAAAATCCTTTTACATCATTTCAAGGAAGAGCCATTAAAGTATTTGATGCCTTTCAATTTAATTGTGATATATTAGGATTACTTTTGTAGGACTTAAACTTTTTAATTTGCTTGTGATACATTAGGATTGCTTTGTAAGACTAGAACAAATCCAAATTTTCAGGCTAGGATTAAAACCAGTAGGCTAGAACATTTCTTAGAAAGAATTACCTCATTACCTATAAAATTGACATTTCGGATTCTAAATTCGATATTACTGATACAGCACGTGCACTTGTGTGATCTACTTGTGCATGTAGCATTGGTATGTGTCAGGATAGCTGGATAGGGCTAAAAAAAAGGAAGTTTTGCTGAAGGCGGACCTTAAAAGGACCTGTAACAATCAAGACCTCTTGAAGCTGAAGCTCAACAATTTCGAGAAGACCAACCAGAAATCCGTCAGCACTATAGCGGCCTTGGAGAAGGAGATATCTGATTGAGGGAGAAGATCACTTCATCGGTCTCCAAGGAAGATCATGAGGACGGCCAGGCAGGTCACCTTAAACTCGGGGTGGATTTTTCCATCCAAAAATTCATTCTTCATGGCTTAGAAAAATTCTCTTATCCAAAAGAGTTCTCTACTCTAACCCGAGACAGGTCGACAAAAAGTTCCGAAGAAGAGGTCAATTCGGGCAACGAAGAAAATTCAACCACCTGTCAGGGTCATGTAGAATGAGAAAAATTGGTTAGCTTTTTTGCTCTTTTTGTGTCGATTGTGTTTTGACTGATCGTGCTCATCTTGCGAGTTGATCCGCTGCATGGGCTAGCCAATCAAGATGTTTTGTTAATCTCCTTTGATTGGGTTGTCGCCTCCAGAGAGACTCTCATCTGAGGCGACCTTTGCAGCTTGTCACAGATCTTTTCGCTAGTGTGTGCCTCACCAAACTTTAGACTTCACTCTCGTTAGTCATCTTTTAAGTTTCTGAGGACTCGTTTAAGTTGTTCAATAAGATTCAAATTATATTACCCACCTTTTCTTATAGTGAATGGTTAAAATATACCGACTGACTGATTTGCATTGGGCCCTAGTCACTGCGTTTCCTCACCCTGATCAGTAGATAGAGCCTTTGCCTTGGCGTGGTTTGTTCCTTTTTTGCTAAGCACAGATCTTGTTGCCACTCGCTAGGGTTACCTATAAGGAATTGTCTCCAGGTTGATTTTCTCTACACTCTTTTGTGGATCTTATTGCTAACGAGCAAATAACCATCTCCATAAACCAAGTTTTTTCGACCCTGGGTGCTTGGGTTTGCGGTGCAAGGGTGGAGCAAGTAATCAATTGATCTATCATAACCAACCCTTGGGACCACACAAATGATTCTTCATATATTATATATATATATATATATATATATA